>NC_083575.1:79874523-80052023 GCF_027579695.1 Neoarius graeffei
CCCACCGTCAAGTATGGCGGCGGTAGCATCATGGTGTGGGGGTGCTTTGCTGCCTCTGGGCCTGGACAACTGGCTATAATCAATGGGAAAATGAATTCTCAAGTATATCAAGATATTTTGCAGAAAAACCTGAGGCAATCTGTCAAAAAGTTGAAACTCAAGAGAGGATGGGTCCTGCAACAGGACAATGACCCTAAACACAGAAGCAGGTCGACATTAGAATGGTTTCAGAAGAACAAAATTCACGTTCTGGAAAGGCCCAGTCAAAGCCCCGACCTCAAACCAATCGAGATGTTGTGGCATGACCTCAAGAAAGCCATCCATTCCAGGCATCCCAGGAATCTTGCTGAATTACAACAGTTTTGCAAAGAGGAATGGTGCAAGATTTCTCCTGATCGTTGTGCCCGTCTAGTCTGCAACTACAGGAAACGTCTGGTTGAAGTTTTTGCAGCCAGAGGAGGGTCAACCAGCTACTAAATCAAAGGGTGTACTTACTTATGCCTCCCTATCCTGTGAATAATTCCATCTTATGGTCAATAAAAATATGATAAAACGCAAATGTTTGGGTGGTTTTAGTTCAAGCAGATACTGTTTGTTCATTCTTAAGATTGCTGGAGAGTTCAGATGATGTTTTATGACCAATTTAGGCAGAAATGTAAAAAATTCCAAAGGGTGTACAAACATTTTCCTCCGACTGTAATTAGGTGTATTTTTCGGCGCGCGCTGCGACTCAAAATAATATACCGGCAAGAAATAAAAGTTACTTTCACCCCTGAATATGCAGTGTTTGACTTAAACCAAATCATGAGCCAAGGTAATAAAATAAGAAAATGTTGATAAAATAAGACTTTAAGATGATTACAATATCATTACACATCACAATATACTTACGTTCATTTAACATAGGCCGACTTACGACCAGATCGGTTTACAACCGGTCAGTCGTAACCAAACGCAGTCTTAAGTCGACGACTACCTGTATATATATATATATATATATATATATATATATATATATATATATAAAATTTATTTTATTTATATATATATATATATATATATATATATTTATATATATATATATATATATATATATATATATATATATATATGAGAGCGCGCGAGACGGCTACAATTATCGACAGCTTAACGATCTTTTGGCCATTGCAAAAGTAAAGACTTTCAATATGTAAATTGTGCATGAATAATTACTCAAACTTCCACTTGAAAGAAAGGAGTTGATTCCCGATTACTTAGCGTATCAGATCACATGACACTGTTCCACAATTATCGACACCTTTGTCCACAGTTATTGACACCGTTCCACAATTATCGGCATCCAGATGATTATTTATATAAAACACACACACACACACACATAAAAAAATCAGTATGTGGTATTACGTGAACAAAACATAGTTTTTATTTAAAATTCGTTTTACATAGACTCATATTTAGTACAAAATATCTTTTATGTAAATATATGGATGTCGGTGCTGACGTAAATGAGGAAATAATTCTAATGTTTGTAAACAAATGAACTGATGATGTTTAACCTGTCAGAAAATCTTTTTGCTCCACTTTCTAAGTATTTTCGTAGATCACATTTTGTTAATCATTCGTTGTTGTTTGTATTAATTTCTAGTTTTGTAGTTTACCAATAAACATCAACAGGCAATTGACATTGTAACCACATAGAAATTAGGCTTGGCACGGTTATGGGAAAAAAACCGAACCGTACGATACGCCTGTTGCGGTGCAATACGCGTATAAACCGCGGTACCCCTATTTAAGACGTTCGCCAAAAAAAAAAAAAGCCGAATGCCCGTATGAAACCACGTGGTTCTCTTTCGCGCGAACAGGGTGATAGCGTTCCGGCGCCGCGCCGGAAAAAATCTAGTTCGCCCATTATCCTGTGTCATTCTGAGATGCGCAGATAGACAGTAAAGGGAATTCGGAATTCCCTTTACTGTCTATCTGCGCATCTCAGAATGACACAGGATAATGGGCGAACTAGATTTTTTTTTTTTTTCCGGCGAGGGGAGGGGAGGTTTGTTTTAAACAGTGCAGTGATTGGTTTTATTGCAATATTTTATATTGGCTGTGTGTGTATTTTGTTATAAATCGTTCTAAGAATACAGTGGCACTTTAAGATTAGATAAGAAATCCAACCATACGTTTCAAAACACTGCACTTTAATTTCAAGTGAAAAAATACATCCTCACTCTCAGGGATTAGAAGAGTTTTTGATTCGGTTTTTGTATATAGGTGGTTGGTTGGTCGCCACATAAAAGTTTAAGTTTTAACACACACATCTGTTCAAAAGTAAGCTTTAAGAACTCATTTTTATTTCTTCCAATTATGAAAACTCTGTATGTGACAAAAGACACCTGGTTCCTCTAGATGCCACAACATGGCAGCAAACACTCCTGACACTTTGTATAAATACTGTAGTAAATAAAAAAGCTGTTAATCATCCATGTCTTCCCTCTTGCTGTTTCAAAATACTACCTGGCTTTTCATCAGAGATTGTTCATAAAATGTGCTTATGTCAACTCAAACTCAGTTTGTGCATGATTATTTCATTGTAACTATAATTTTAACCTCTCTTCAATGCTGTATCCTAAACTATGTTTACTTAAGGTAAATAGTAGGCTATATGCCCAAATACAGAGTACTTAAGATTTAAAAAAAAAAAAAACGCAATACGTACCGAACCGCGACTTTTGTGAACCGTGCCACCCCTAATAGAAATCCAGGTCAAAGGTCACGTGTCATTCCTCGAACCAAAATATAAAATGTCGACTGATATTGTAATATGTGGTAGATATTTACAACAAACTGCAAAAAAAAAAAATCTCAATGGAACAGAAAAATCTAAATATTTCAAGCATGTAATTTTTTCTATGCTAGGAATTTAATTCTGGTCTAATTCTATTTATTGCAATCAGATTCCAAATACTCTATAAACACTCCATTCTGTTATGAATCAGAAAAAAATTGTCAATCACAGCACTTTTATTTATTTATTTAAGTACTTCATCTACTTCAACAATGTTATACAAAGATCGATCGATAACGGATGTAAATGTCACTTAATTCCACAGGGTGTCGATAATGGTGGACACCGGTGAAAGTGATCATAATTATTGACACCTCATGCACGTGACTTCTCAAACGCGTGTTTAGATACAAAATGGCGACTGTCAAATGAAAGAGTAAGAAACAAAGTAGGTTTTGACGAGATCATGAAATATCGGTGAAAGTTTTGGATCAGTAAAAACATGTCCATGATCTTTCCACCATGCTTACCTGTGATGATAACGTTCGGGTTTTCCTCAAACTGCTGATCGTGCTTAAAAAAAAATAAAATAAAAATTCCTGGGGGCATTGTGGCTCAGGTGGATAAGGCGCCACACCATAAATCCAGGGACCCGGGTTCGATTCCGACCCGAGGTAATTTCCCGATCCCTCCCCGTCTCTCTCTCCTGCTCATTTCCTGTCTCTACGCTGTCCTATCCAATAAAGGTGAAAAAAGCCCCAAAAATATCTTTAAAAAAAAATTCCATCTTAGACAAGCTGCGTCATCAGACGACAAGATCAAAGGGCGAAGCAGGTCTTCAGGTTGATTAATTAACCAATAATAATTGTTGGAACTGAAACTCACCTTTGCAAAATAGTTTTTTTTATTGGTAAATCTGAAAAGGTGTCGATAATTATGGACAGTCGATAATTGTAGCCGCTGCCCTAACACATCAAAAACTCTGTACGAAAAAAAAAAGTAAACGACATTTCTATAGCAGCTGCAGAAGTTTGTACTGAGTTTTGCAGTTGGACTCCTTCTCAAAGAAGAAGCCCAGGTTGTACGATTACAATCTCTGGGATCCGACTCCTGTCATATTGCCAGCTGGCTAACTTTTCACACTCTAGCTACCTGGCTAGCTCATTTGCATGCTGGGTTCACAAAATGAGATCACAGGATATAAATGCAATGGCAAGACAGGATTGCTTGGAATTGTGAGCTTGAGATCCAGCCAGAGACTTCATGTTAAAGTAAATTACACATGACTCTCTCGGGGGGAAAAAAGATGGTATCTATTCATATTTGGCTTGAAAAGATGGTCTCACGTAACTGGTACTTAAAAATATCACACCACCACATGAGCTGCGCGAGGACAAATATGAGACAATCTACAATTAATTCACCACCACTGGGATGTGAACAGAGTCTCTGAATTCTCACTTTTCAGCAAACCCAGGAGACATGGCAGGAAAAAAAAAAAACAGTGAGGCACATCCTGCCAGCGGAGAGATAAAGGGATTCTACAGCTGCTCCCCAGTCATTAGTGAAAGAGCCAAAACACTGGACTGAAACCAGATATGAAAGCTGCACAAACTTTCCATCGCCTGAGAAAAAATGCAAACTTCCCACTAGCTAGCTGGATGTCAAACACTGCAGCCTGACGATCAGGGGGGAGGAAAAAAAAGAAAGGTTTAGGGCCGATATGTGGGAAAATCTCATAAGCAAGCATAGGACTACTTACATACGGATGAAGATTGATTATGGTTCTGCTGGCTGCACTCCAGCATCATTCCAACACTGATTTTATAGCTTCAAGACTGAGATGACAGCTCTCCTGACAGTCCTAGATAATCAGCTATACAATAAATCACAATATGCAACATGTGAGACCAGTGCTTCCATCAGCTGTGAACATGCAATATGGATCTCAATATATGGTCAACAATACGGCGTATTATAGATACAATAGGATACAGATTACAGCTGGGCGGCACGGTGGTGTAGTGGTTAGCGCTGTCGCCTCACAGCAAGAAGGTCCGGGTTCGAGCCCCGTGGCCGGCGAGGGCCTTTCTGTGTGGAGTTTGCATGTTCTCCACGTGTCCGCGTGGGTTTCCTCCGGGTGCTCCGGTTTCCCCCACAGTCCAAAGACATGCAGGTTAGGTTAACTGGTGACTCTAAATTGACCGTAGGTGTGAATGTGAGTGTGAATGGTTGTCTGTGTCTATGTGTCAGCCCTGTGATGACCTGGCGACTTGTCCAGGGTGTACCCCGCCTTTCGCCCGTAGTCAGCTGGGATAGGCTCCAGCTCGCCTGCGACCCTGTAGAACAGGATAAAGCGGCTAGAGATAATGAGATGAGATGAGATTACAGCTATTATGAAGAAATACAATTAGGTTAATTAGCACCGTGCAAAGAAATATATCTTAGCTTTGAGGAGTGGTAAACCACGCCGCTTTCACTGGGAATTGTTGGGTTTCACGTGACGTCACATCCGCCTCATTAGTTATTCAAAACTTTAGCTGGTGGTCTACCAAAGCTCAGCTGACAAAGCGTTTGTACAGAGAAGGTGCATTGCTCGCATGAAAAACGCCTTACACTTGCGTTGTTTTAGGTTGCCTGAATCAATCAAACCGTGAAACTGATAAAAGTTTCTTCAGGGTTCCTCATGAACTAATAAAGGGTGAACGAACACAGGATTTCACAAAAAGACGTCGAGAAAGGTGGCTTTCGAACCTCTCACTGAAATCAAAGGGAGTTGAGTCGAAGCACGCTCGAGTTTGCAGTGATCACTTGGTGAAAGGTTTGTATCCCTCTCAGCTATGTCCTTAGTGTTTTCCAAGTACTTTTCTTGCCATGTGTTATTTTACGGTACTTTTTTTTTTTTAGTCACGAAGCGCTAAAGTCCCCAGCTGTTTCTTTGTTTCCTCCTCACAAAGTCCATATGCATGAAGGTCTTGACAAAATTCTTCCCCAGCCGTACAGTTACAATGCGCCGTGATCACTTCTCCGTCTTGTTTAACTAAGATCCAGGTCTTTAAAGGGGTTTCTGATGATCTTTGTGAATGATTTACCTGACAGATAAGAGCCAACACAAGTGAGAATCAAGCCAACTGTTGTTTGTTTACACTTCAACTTGCAGTGCTTCGTTGTAAAGACGTGAACGAAAAGCTTAAAAAAAAAAAAAAAACTTACACGGGCAAAAACAATACAGGATTCATTGGGCAGCGACTTGATCCCGAGGTCCTTTACCCAGCCACATACAAAAAAGTTGTAAGCCTCCATACTCTTCCACGCTTTCATCTGTTTTGCGGTGTAGAAGGACGTCTGCAACACCAGATAGTTCGAGATGTCGGGGAACTCGACTGAAGGGTAGTTTTCGAGATCGTATGACAAATCCTTCTTTCCCAGACAGTAGGGGTCGATTCCATTGCACAGAGCAATCTTCTGAATATATCTAAAGTGAGCAGTGGCTTCTAGATTACGAGCGTACTCTGATAAGTTATCGCTAGTTGTTTGCACTACGGCAGCCGTTTAGACCTCCAGCTATTTCACTTCCGGTAAAACCGCGAAGAAAAGTCACATGACTGGAACCCAGCAATAACAGGCACGGAGGCCACGCCTTCTTCAAGGCCAAATGGTTAGAGAAATAGCTTTGGGACCAAAAGGTCACTGGTTCGATTCCCTGAACTAGCAGGACTGACTCAAGTGCCCTTGAGCAAGGCACCTAACCCCCAACTGCTCCGGCAAGTGTGGTGGCGTACTTTGTGTCTGATTAGCCAAAGAAAAACTGATGATGTGATTATCAGTTCAGGCAGGGAACCTGGCCATAATTAAAAGGAGGCAGCACAGTGGTTAGCACTCTTGCCTCACAGCAAGAAAGCTCCGGCTTCGAACTTCGCTGATGGGGGGGGGTCTTCCTGCGTGGAGTTTCCATGGGTTTCTCCCAGGTGCTCGTACAGTTCAAAGACATGCAGATTAGGTAAAAAATACCCATCTAGTCACTGTCTAGACCAGGGGTGTCAAACCTGATCCATAAAGGGCCGTGTGGCTGCAGGTTTTCATTCCAGCCATGCAGCAGCACACCTGATTTGGCTTATTCAATCAACTGACACACCCACCCTTTAATCAAGGGTGGGTGTGGCTGCAAGTATTTGACTGTGTGAAGACAGTTCAGTTGAATGAATGAGCCAAGTCAGGTGTGCTGCTGCATGGCTGGAATGAAAACCTGCAGCCACAAGGCCCTTTATGGATCAGGTTTGACACCCCTGGTCTAGACTGTCAGCGTCCAGATCTTGGCTCCATAAAGGAGGATGGGCTCTACAACAGGTCAATTTTCAGATTGTTATCCAGGCTAAAGCACCATATCTTGCGACTAGATGGACCCTATACTAACCTAGTACGAAATATCCACTGGTCCACTCACGCTACCCTAGAGGAAATTTATCGGGATTTACCACCTGTCTCCCTAAGACTTAAACAAAGAAGGGTGCTCTTTGCCAGGCACTGCTTCCGTGCTCGGGAGGAACCGATATCTCGCCTCCTGTTGTGGAGCCCAATTCACCGACCAGTAAGGTCAAGAAAACTCACTTTCCCTGCGTCTATCAAAGGATATCGGGATCGATGCGAATGACCTGTCAAACGCAACGGCTGATAGATGTGGCGAAGGGTTGTGTGGGACATCTCAGCCAAGGCTGAAAGATAATGATGAAAAAATACCCAGCCACTGGGGTTGTACAAGCCAGTGCATACTTGGTGCCAGTCCCAAGCCCGGATAGATTGAGGAGGGCTACATCAGGAAGGGTATCCGGTGTAAAAACCTATGCCAAATCAAAGATGCATATCATAAATCGGAAAAGATGATCTACTGTGGCAATCCCTAATAGGAGTAGCCGGATGAAGATGATCTCATCTTATCTCATTATCTCTACTCGCTTTATCCTGTTCTACAGGGTCGCAGGCAAGCTGGAGCCTATCCCAGCTGACTACGGGCGAGAGGCGGGGTACACCCTGGACAAGTCGCCAGGTCATCACAGGGCTGACACATAGACACAGACAACCATTCACACTCACATTCACACCTACGGTCAATTTAGAGTCACCAGTTAACCTAACCTGCATGTCTTTGGACTGTGGGGGAAACCGGAGCACCTGGAGGAAACCCACGCGGACACGTGGAGAACATGCAAACTCCACACAGAAAGGCCCTCGCCGGCCACAGGGCTCGAACCCGGACCTTCTTGCTGTGAGGCGACAGCGCTAACCACTACACCATTGTGCCGCCCCCGGATGAAGATGATGATTCAGATTATTAAAATGATCCGAGTATAGTTCTTGCATCTGATGTTGCCAGATGTTTCTTGAGTAGAACTGTCAGAAAAAAGTTATTTTAATGACATCTAAACAACCACCTTTAAAGATAAGCACTTGCCCTTAACCGCCTACCCAAGCACAAAAAAACATCATGGGATAGAAAATACGGACTGATGAAGCAGCTCACGCTTTTGTTTTCCCCTCTGATTTTAACTACAATAAAATTTAACTACATTAACAAAAACAAACAAATAAAAAATAAAAACGGTGTCTAGTATATTGCCGGTATACGGAGGATGCATGAAAATTCCTGATCGTTATTATCGCATTAATTTTTAATCATTTGTACATGTTTTAATTGAACAAAATGACTTAAATTATTTTGAAATTTGCCTCACACCAGGTCTGCAGAAATATACTTTGGCCTCTCAGAGGACTCCTTTCACTGGGATGGACGGAAGCATAGGCCACGCCTCTTCCACTACAACCGACAAGTACAGAGGCCACACCTCCTCAACTGGAGCCAATAGATTTTTTTCAGCTTCTAACTTTTATTTAGTTGCTTTAAAAAAAAAAAGTCTCCGGTCCAGTGAGTGCAGTTTTATGCGGAAATGAGCTGGAGGTTTTACTGAGCATCTTACAGAACCAGCCACAGTTCTTCTGGACACTTTGACTGTCACACTCGCTTCTTCATTTTGCACCAAAACCCAGCAGCCTTCATTATGTTTTCTTTTTTAATCTGAAAAGTGCTCTCTTATGGAATACGCTGCTCAGAAACACACTTTTCTTTTTAGTCACATTTAATTTTGTGCTGGAAAACGAACGTTTGGACTCTAAAATGTTTTTGTACTGACTCGATAATGTCGAAGTCATAAAACAGAAATGTAGAACAAAGTTTGTAAGTAGAAAAAAGTGCCAAAGACTTTTGCACAGTACTGTACACCAGTATCCAAGCTCATTCACGTTCGCTTTTGCATGTGCTTTACGAATTAAAGAAGCCAGAAATACAAGCGATGTGCTCTTTAACAGTTCAAAATCGAGTCGTACATGAGCTGATAGCCGACGAGGCGCGTAGCACGAGTTGGTTATAAACCATGCAAGATGAGATTGAGTGGAATATCTGTTTTATTCTATCCACATTCACTGGATTTTGAGAAACGGAGCATTTTTATTTTGATTTTTTTTTCCAAATTCAATAGATAAAAACTTTATACAAAACGTCCGACAAAACCATTTCCGCTTAGAATGTAAACAAACCGGCGAAATGACCGAAGCAATTTGTGAAAAATGCTACAATAATAATTCTTGAAGGAAAAAAAAAAGATGCGTTCTTACCATCAAATACTTTCATTCTGTATTTTGTTGCTTTTTTTTGTATTTTTGGGTTTTTTATTTTCGAGTAGAGTTTTTATTTCGTCCTCGGTTGGTTCAGCAACACGTGCCGCCATTTTGTTTTTCTCTACTCATGGGATACGAGCTGATATACGAGCACGCGACTGCTCATATAACGTGAATGTGGACAGAATAAAACCCGTTATAAGCAGGGCTTTGAACCAGAATTTTTTTCCTATTGGTTCGTTCCGAACAGAAACGGAATTTTAACGTTTCCGGTTTTGGGTTCCACCATTAAATAGACGTTCCCGAACCGGTTAGAACAAAAAAAATTTTCGTTCTCAGAACGGTTAATTACGTTCCCTGTCAGCTGTTTAACAAATGGCTATAAAATTATGTCTCTGTCTCATCCAGCTTAAGCCAAATGTAGGCTAATTCTATTACAGCCTTCATTAAATAAGACAAGAAATAATTCAAAACAATTATTATTTCAAATGTTGGCGATTTGGATCCTCAGTATGTCTTCCCATCTACACAAACAGAAAAAGTGCCAAAAATGAAAGAGAATTCGTTTAGTGTGTTACCAAAGGCTAGTCAGGGCCTATGCATTGATAGGCTAACAGAGGTTAACGTCATTTAATGTTCGCGAGCCTCTCATTAACGTGGACAAATATATTGATATCGTGTTTGAAATTGACGTTTTCGAATAACGATAGACTGCAATATTTACCTCTTATTTAAGATGTGGAGACGTGATAGTAGTCCACCCTCCCGCTCTCTCCATTCAGTCAGTGAACGTCACACAGGAAGTGAACCCCAGCGGGTCATAGAAACTTGCGCAGGAGAAGAATGACTTTTTTATTTGTAGGCTACGGAAACTTTGAGGAACGAAATAAAAACCGGTATTAACCGGTTACCATTATTTTTAATAAGCGTTTCTGTTCCGGAACATAAAAAATAATAAAGTTTCTGGTTTCGTTTCTGTTCCACGTGAAATAGAAAAAGTTTCCGCTTTTCGTTTTCGTTCCTTGAACCGGTTCAAAGCCCTGGTTATAAGACATGAAGTGATTACTGTGCTATGGAACTGTAACATAACATCAGCACACGCCTTTAGTCCTGACTAATTCCAAATGCTAGCCATGCTAACACCTGTTTGCATTCAGGACATGTGTGAGGCAGACAGATTGTCTCTTGGACACCGAGAACAAACCCCTATGCCTTCATGTGAGACTTCTGTAGGCTGAGGGCAGCACACATACTTCCATAAATTAACATGCGTGTGTGTGTGTGTGTGTGTGTGTGTGTGTGTGTGTGTGTGTGTGTGTATGGGAACATTCAGGTATATGCAGCAATAACACTGTTAACCTCATGCTTATCTCTCCCATAGGATTTCAGGTCCAACAAGCAAAAGGCCAAAACACACCCAAACCCACATTCCGGAGAAGCTCTGAAACCAAACACCGAGAGAATAAGCACGTCAGTGATTACACACTGCTTTTAACACCAGGCTAAAATGGACAGCAGTGTTACTAATTCGTGGCGATGAGAGCCAAACAGGATTCAGAGGAACTGATTTTTTTTTTCTGGGTAACTACCTGTCAAAGGTGATGAGACATCCTGAATAGAGTGAGCTGAGAAGAAATGCCAGGCTTGGACCGTGTGTTTGCAGTGTGTGTGTGTGTGTGTGTGTGTGTGTGTGTGTGTGTGTAGGCTGGAGCTGTCAGAGCCTCATTTATCTTTGAAATTCTCCAGACACTTAAAGACCCTTAAACCCCATTCATGATCCTGAGAGTACACTCAAGGACTTTTCATTGCACTGATTTCAGTAAGAAAGGATAGGATGGATATTTCAGTAAGATGGACACTGATGTCTAAAATTATGCAACACTGGCTCCCAAGTGGTGCGACAGAAAAGCGTTTGTACCATCATTAAGAGAGCAAGTTCAAATCCCAGCACAGCCCTCTGTGGCCTTGCTCTCTAGAGAGAAAAAGGCTTTCCGTGGCCTTAAAAGGACACTCATGAGAGCCTTCTAGGCACCGTTACTGCACCTTATGGCAAATCCTACATTAAAGCTGACAGACACCGCTCCTGTGGGTATGTTACTATGACACCAAGTATAAATAATAGTTCAGACAAGGCAAATATTTGCGCCATGCTATTGCCCATGCATCCAAACACGGCTTAACAATAACAAGGAAAATTCATCGGCACGGAACAATTAATCAAATTCACGATTCAATTTTCGCACAATATTTTTGAAAAATGATTAAATGAAAATTTTATTACCAAAAATGCAACTTTTTTGTTAAATTAAATAATAATAATAATAATAATAATAATAATAATAATAAACCCACACACACACACTTGATCCAGTTTATTAATAACCAACAATAATTATTTCCTCACATTTGTAAAGGTCAGAGTAAAATATAAGAGCCTATTAACTAAAATATTCCTTTTTATTAAAAAATGAAAAAAGCTAATAAGAAATGTGCTTTTTCTTAAAAACCTTTTATGAACATTAGATTAGATTCACTTTATTCATCCCACATCGGGGAAATTCACGTGTTACAGTAGCAAGAAAATGTCAAACAGATAACAAATAAAACTGAAATAAAAATTAGACAAACGAAGGATTAAATACAGAGGGCTATTTGCATTATCTACCATGAAAAAGTATAGAAAAATTCCCTTATTGAGAGGCTCGGAAAAATTTAACATTACAGGTAGACTCTGTATATATATATATATATATATATATATATATATATATATATATATATAAAATTTATATATATATATATATATATATATATATATATATATATATATAAATTTTATATATATATATATATATATAAATTTTATATATATATATAAATTTTATATATATATATATATATATATATATATATATATATATATATATATATGTGATTCCACGCTTATGGGTACTGAAATGGGGACATGAACTTATTTTTAAAAATTCACCTAAAACCATTTCTTTTTTTTACCATCAGGTCACAAAACATGTAATCTTTAATGAATGATATGTTAAAAGATAACTTTAATTTTCTGAGATGTAATAAAAACATATTTATATGCCAAAGTCAGAACGTAACAGAAGTGTTGTGGACATATAGATTCTCAATTTTAACAATGTAGAATTACTTTTTGAAACATAGGAAGGTGATGTTTTAGCAAATATAATTAATAAACATGTGTAGTAGAATAAACATACACATTCTTTCAATAAGATTAACATGGTATAGAGCTAGATTGTAATTAATTTGTAACAGACGCGAGATGGACAATCGTAACAGAAGTAATGTAACAGACACCATTTTGGAACTCATAGGCTTGACTTTGGCATATAAATATGTTTTTATTACATCTCAGAAAATTAAAGTTATCTTTTAACATATCATTCATTAAAGATTACATGTTTTGTGACCTGATGGTAAAAAAAGAAATGGTTTTAGGTGAATAAGTTCATGTCCCCATTTCAGTACCCATAAGCGTGGAATCACTAATATATATATATTAGTGCTGTCAAGCGATTAAAATATTTAATTGCGATTAATGTCGCGACTGTCATAGTTAACTCACGATTAATCGCAATTTAATCGCACATTTTTGTCACATGAAAAACCATTGTAATTCTCTTATCAGCATAAAAAAGTGAATGGGCTTGCTCACCGTTCGAACTACGGGGGTACACGGGGGATCCGAGATCCCCTGAAACAGACATGAGATCCCTTGAAAACATGATTTGGGAAATGTTGGGGGGTCTCTAAAATATTGGCAAAATGATGTTTATTGACATAGCAATCGTGTGTAACGGGAAGCATTTGCATATCCGAAGTGAGCGCGCGATGGAGATCCGCGCTCTGAGACAAGCGCAAGCACCCCCAAAGGGGAAAAAAGGGACCCCCCGAAAATATCGGCATAATTCGAACACTGGTTGTACCAACGTGTTTTTTTTTTTTTTTATTGCAGAGCATAACACGTCTGGTCACAGCCACTGCAAAGTGGGGCTGGAGCCGCCGATGGGAAAACGAAACCTAAGCCGAGCACCGTGGCTCTTCGGGGGAGGGCAGAGGACTCTGGCTGTGCGGGGCGTGGCATTACAGTCTAGCTGCTATAGTTTTTCTAAGCAAAGTCTCTGTTCCAAGTTCCTGGCAGTTTCAAAAGCTTATGAAAAACCTCCATCATGTCACAGAGCGTTAATCTCGCGATAAAAAAATTATCGCCGTTAAAATTGAGTCAAGTTAATGCGTTAATAACGCGACATTTTTGACAGCACTATATTCTATCTATCTATCTATCTATCTATCTATCTATCTATCTATATATATATATATATATATATATATGCATAAAAATAGTTGCATCGATGAGAGATGGCAGAGGTAGTAGTGGTGAAGTAGTGCAAATTAAACGACAAACAAGTTATTGGTGCTACGTTACAAGTTGTGGATGTTATACAGTCTGACAGCAGTAGGTATGAATGACCTGCGGTACCTCTCCCTCTTACACTGTAGGTGTAGCAGTCTACTACTAAAAGAGCTGCTTAAAGCCCCCACAGCCTCATCTAGGGGGTAACATTTGTAATCCCTCAATGTACAAATGTACAAACCATAGCCTAATGGTTAGAGAAGCAGCTTTGGGACCAAAACGTTGCTGGTTCAACTCCCTGGACCAGCAGGAATGGCTGAAGTGCCCTTGAGCAAGGTGCCTAACCCCCAACTGCTCTGGATAAGAGCGTCTGCTAAATGCCTGTAATGTTATGTAACTGTGATTTGCTTCTTTTTTCTTCTGCTTTCAGTAGTCAGTAAAAAGAGAACTCTGATTTAATGTTAAATCTATTTGTCCAGTCAATCACATAGCAGCTCTTTCCCATTTTAAATTTTTATTTTTTGTATAATGCTGCAAAAACAGAGCGGTGTTACTTCCACATAGGGTGAAGTCACATGTATTCCTGCTATTTAAAGAAGATTCATCAGATGACAACATATCCCCACGACCCCCACATGAAACCCCACTCCAAATTTTCCGAAGTTTAATTGGTTGCCATGGAAATACGGAAAAAAAAAAAAAATCACAGAAATCCCAAAATGTCAAAAGGCACAACTCCTCAAGTCACTTAACATAACTGTCAGATTTCGTGAAATAATTCCTAATAGTTTTTGAATTATGCTCCGGAAACTATAATGTTTACAGATGGACAGACAGACTGTCTGTGCATATGCTGGGGGGATAATAATACTGGCTGGCTTTTGTCGTGGTATATCAGATATATTCCTTTCAGCTAGCATGATACTGAACTAGTCGAAGACGAGTAGCTGAATGGAATACATGTGATATACCACGAAAAAAGCCAGCCAACATTATTATTATTATTATTATTATTATTATTATTATTATACATACACATTCCTTTCGGGTGTTCAACGAGTCTTTCTCTTTCAAAATTATCTCAAAATTTTTCGTATTTAACAAAGCAAACCTAGCGGCCATGTTTGTTTACAAATTGTCCCAGTCGCTTGCTAGCGTGGAAGTTTTACATCTCCAATGTGTGACATCATGTTGTCTTGACAACCACGCAATATCGTAAACTATATTCCATGCTCATTATCCATTGGGCAGAGTGACATAATGCACGTAGGATAAGCGAGATGCTAACAATATTGCATGCTATCAAACCAAATGAATGAAACCCGCTAGAAGGGAATAGAACACGTTTTTATTCCATCGAAAAAGTGTCCTGTATGTATAAGAATTTACGTTATTACACCTACTACCGTCTAAACAACACGATTACAGCTAGGAAAAAGTAAGAGCTTATGCAGCCTGATGATAATCATGATTCTTTTTTTTTCATCAATTCGAATCATCATAAATTTGTATCACGATTTATAATCACACGATATATCGTTACATGCCTGGTGAATGCTTTTCTCTCTGGCTCAGAATCTTCTCTATACTTCCTGTGGGTTCATCCCAAAGTGTATACTGCAACACCAAATAGTGGAGCAGCACCACAGGCTACCATATTTATTTGGTTATGACAGAGGATGGACAAAACAGAACAACTTTAATTCTTCTTGGATTGCTGGAATAGGAGTTGTGAATGGTTTGTGGTCAGACGCTGGAGCACTCTTTAAGAACATCATCTTCTACTTCCAATCCTGAGGGAAGAAGGTGGTGGATATCTCTTGAGTAGGTTGCACTCCAGATCTTCAGTGATGTCCCAAGTCTGGTGATTGGAAAGGATATGGAAAGTGTCTGGTTTCATCCTTGTGTTCATCAAAGCACTACTGAATAATGCTAGCAGTACGGTATGCATGGGGATCGTGGTCATACTGGAAGGCGTGTTTGCGCTATATGGTGCACCTGGTTTGGTAAAATTGCTTCATATTTATTGGCTGTTACATGACCATGCAAAACAAACATTGGTCCTGATTACTTTTCTACAAACAAGTAGCCCTTAACATTATGTATCCCTCAAAGGATGTAACATTTGCCACCATACAGTATATTATGGGTCGAAGGCATCATTTGGTCTGTTATACTCGTTTGCACATTGGCCTTTGGAAAAAAAGGTTTCCTCTTTTTGGTAGCACTGCAATGTTTTCCAGTTTTATGAAGCTCATAATGTACAATTTATGTTGAGACAAGATTGCAGAGGTGCTCTTTGAATTCTATGGTTATTACTGGCTCATTGATTCACATTATTCACAAATTGTTGAAAAAGTTAATGCTGGCTAAAACAGAAATGTGTCAGCATTAACTTTTTCAGCAGTTTGTGCTGCAGTAGCTCTTCTGTGGGACTGGACCATATGGGTTAGCCTTCATGCCCCATGCCAGTCAGTGAGCCTTCGACACCCATGACCCTGTCACCAGTTCACCGGTTGTCCTTCCTTGGATCACTTTTGTTCGGGACTAACCACTGTATACCAGGAACCCCCCACAAGAGGTGCCATTTTGGAGATGTTCAGACTCAGTCATCTTCATCTCATCTCATTATCTCTAGCCGCTTTATCCTGTTCTACAGGGTCGCAGGCAAGCTGGAGCCTATCCCAGCTGACTACGGGCGAAAGGCGGGGTACACCCTGGACAAGTCGCCAGGTCATCTTGCCATCACAATTTGGTCCTTGTCAAAGTCGCTCAGATCCTTATTACACTTGCCCATTTTTCCTGCTTCCAACACATCAACTTCAAGAACTGACTGTTCTCTTGCCACCTAATATATCTCACCCCTTGACAGGTGCCACTATAATTAGATAACCAGAATGTCAAGGACGCAGGAGCTCATCTCAGTGTACCATTAGATACTGGGGGGAAAAAATGCGACGTCACTCTTGTATTTGTAACATAGTTGACAGAACTTTTGCGGATGTGAATAAATGTAAAAAGATATAAAAATTATTTCAATGAGAAAATCAATTAAAGCCAGAACGTCAAGGACGCAGTAGCTCATCTGGCCTGCCATCAAAACAACCCTGATGACCAAAACATCAAACAGAACTGAAATGTGACTACGTGAGAGAGAGAGAGAGAGAGAGAGAGAGAGAGAGGACCAACCTCCATGACAAACTGTTTACAACAGGAAACTCAACAAAGGACTCAATTTTGTTCCCCGAGGGAAGATCGACCCAAAACATCCATCAGAACTGAATTTGCATGATAAATGAGAGAGGAGATACAATTCTAGTCAGAAGAAAAAGTCAAATAAATAGTTGACCTAATTACTAATTTCATCTCATCTCATTATCTCTAGCCGCTTTATCCTTCTACAGGGTCGCAGGCAAGCTGGAGCCTATCCCAGCTGACTATGGGCGAAAGGCGGGGTACACCCTGGACAAGTCGCCAGGTCATCACAGGGCTGACACATAGACACCCATTCACACTCACATTCACACCTACGGTCAATTTAGAGTCACCAGTTAACCTAACCTGCATGTCTTTGGACTGTGGGGGAAACCGGAGCACCCGGAGGAAACCCACGCGGACACGGGGAGAACATGCAAACTCCACACAGAAAGGCCCTCGCCGGCCCCGGGGCTCGAACCCAGGACCTTCTTGCTGTGAGGCGACAGCGCTAACCACTACACCACCGTGCCGCCCTAATTACTAATTTGTTTGCAAAAATTGACAATGATCAAGTTTTGTGCAGAAGGTCTCGTTCTTTCAAATAAAACAGTCAGAACTGAAATCCACTGAGAACTGAGGGAGGAGACACAATTTAACTGAAAGTAAACAAAGTTGTAAGCAAATTATTTACAACAAGAAAATCAACAAACCAAGTTTTGTTCCCCGAGGGAAGCTCGACCCAAAACATCGATCAGAAATGAAATCGGGTGAGAACTGCGAGAGGAGATATAATTCGAATGAGAAGTCCCAAAATTCGTGAAGTCGACCGAATTAGCAGTTCGTTAGCAAAAATTTGACATTACAACGACCAAGTGTTGTACAGAAGGACAAATTCTTTCAAACGAAACAATTGGAACGGAAACCCGTGAACTGACGGAGGAGATACAATTTAACTGAATTGTGGACAACGGACGGATGACGGGCGCCACGCCATAGCAACAGCTCATCGGCCTTATGGTCAGATGAGCTAATCAAATGTTATTCACTTCACCCGCCAGTGGTCACAATATTATGGCTGACCAGTGTATATACTCTCTGCAATGCCATTTGCTCATATCTGGAATACACTGCTATGGTTTTTGAGATGCTTCCCTCCAAGTAATCAAGTCATGTGGCGCGTCCCACTTCATTTTGATGTGTTATTTATCGGTAGTATGCGGCTCTGAATGCAGCTTGTGACATTTAGTTTTTTTCCCTTTCTTTCCTGGCATTTTCATCAGGCACAAATTCTAAAGTTGCCTAAAACAGTGTACAGTCAAGCTGGAAAGTCTGCACACCCCTTTCACCTTCTCCACGTTTTATTACATTACAGACTTATTCTACAATAGATTGAGTTCATTTTTTGTCACAAAATTCTACACAAAATAGCCCATAATGACAGTGAAAGCAGGTTTTTAGAAAATATTCATTTTTATTTTACTGACAAAAATAGGTTATTTAGGGGTTACATATCTGTACACACCCTTAGCCTAATATGTGGTTGATGCACCTTTGACAGCAATTACAGCTTCAAGGCATCTTGGGAAAGAAGCTATGAGCTTGGCACACTTGTTTCTGGACATTTTTGCCCATTCCTCTTGGCATATCTTTGCAAGCGCCATCAGGTTGGAGGGGGAGCATCGGTACACAGCCATTTTCAGCTCCTTCCACAGATGTTCAATTGGATTCAGGTCTGGGCTCTGGCTGGGCCACCCAAGGACATTCACAGACTTTCTCCGAAGCCACTCCTTTGTTCTCTTGGCTGTGTGCTTCAGGTTGTTGTCATGTT
The DNA here is from genome assembly GCF_027579695.1 of Neoarius graeffei. NCBI lineage: Eukaryota > Metazoa > Chordata > Actinopteri > Siluriformes > Ariidae > Neoarius > Neoarius graeffei. The sequence continues at coordinate 79,893,397 of NC_083575.1, forward strand.
GGAAGGTACTGTAAACCTTCGCCCCAGTCTGAGGTCCTGAGCGCTCTGGAGCAGGTTTTCTTCAAGGATCTTGGTGTACTTGGCTGCATTCATCTTTCCCTCTATCAGGACTAGTCGCCCTGTTCCTGCTGCTGAAAAACATCCCCACATCATGATGCTGCCACCGCCAGCAGGGATGGCATTAGCCAGGTGAAGAGCGGTGCCTGGTTTCTTCCAGACATGACGCTTGGTATTCAGGCCAAAAAGTTACATTTTGGTTTTATCAGACCAGAGAATCTTGTTTCTCATGGTTTGAGAGTCCTCTAGGTGCTTTTTGGCAAACTCCAAGCGGGCTGTCATGTGCCTTTTATTGAGGAGCGGCTTCCGTCTGGCCACTCTACCATAAAGGCCTGATTTGTTGAGTGCTGCCTAGATGGTTGATCTTCTGAAAGGTTCTCCCATCTCCACAAGGATATGCTGGAGCTCTGTCAGAGTGACCCTCAGGTTCCTGCTCACCTCCCTGGCCAAGGCCCGTCTTCCCCGATTGCTTAGTTTGGCTGGGCGTCCAGGTCTAGGAAGATTCTTGGTGTTTCCAAACTTCTTCCATTTACGAATGATGGTGACCACTGCGCTCTTTGGGACCTGTAAAGCTGCAGCACTTTTTCTGTACCCTTCTCTAGATCTATGCCTTGACCCAATCCTGTTTCTGAGGTCTGCAGATAATTCCTTTGACCCCATGGCTTGGAGTTTGCTCTGACATGCACCGTCACCTGTGGGACCTTATATAGGCAGGTGTTGGCAATCCCCAATCATGTCCATTCAATTGGATTTACTACAGTTGGACTCCAATTAAGTTGTAGAAACATCTCAAGCAGCATCAGTGGAAACAAAATGCACCTCAGCCCACTTTTGGGTGTCATATCAAAGGGTGTGCACACTTGTGTACATATATTTTACATTTTGATTTTTAATAAATTAGCACAAATGTCTAAAAACCTGCTTTCACTTTGTCATTACGGGCTATTTTGTGTAGAATTTTGTGGCAAAAATGAACTCAATCTATTGTAGAATAAGTCTGTAATGTAATAAAACATGGAGAAGGTGAAAGGGGTGTGCAGACTTTCCAGCTTGACTGTACCGTACAGTATGTATGGTGCATCACAGTACGTGACGAGAAACAAAGTAACACCAATAGCGGATTTATGTGAAGTATCCTCTCTAAGTGACTCACACTTGCCAAGTGGAAAAACTAATGCAAACTAGGTTAAACATTTTTGGAGGGTGTTTGACCTTGATGGTGCCAATCAAGGTCAAAAGTAAGGTAAATACATTGGCAGAGGACAAGCACTCATTTCCTTTGGCCTAGAAACTGGCTTCATCTCAAAAACACACTCATCGTCTCGGAGATACTTGGGTTAAAACACTAAAGTTGTAAAAAGCATGCAGGTGCAGAAGGTTGAGCATGCTGTAGACTAGGGAGTGATAAAAAGTTCAGACGTGCTTCCCCTCAGGACCGGAGTACATCAGGTATTTCAGTAATTAATCAAGTAAGGAATAAAACACAACAGCACATTTTTGAGGAAAACAATCCATTACATATGGCCAATCCCTCAGTGGATTATTCTCCTAAAATAACATGTCCTGAAGAGTTTCATTCCAAGTTAGTTCCTGTCATCACTCACATTATAGAAGCTATAATCAATCAATCAATCAATCAATCAATCAATCAATCAATCAATCAATCAATCAATCAATCAATCAATCAATCAATCAATCAATCAATCAATCAGTCTCTTACTAGCCTCGCTTCTCAATCTCAAACTTCAGAAGAAAACTACAGTTGTGGTCAGAAGTTTACATACAGTGACATGAATGTCATCTTGGATATGAATGTCATGGCAATATTTGGGCTTTCAGTGATTTCTCTGAACTGTTCTTTTTCTGTGGCAGAATGATTGTACAGCGTACATCTTTAATAAAAAAAAATCACTGGAATTTGGTGCACAAGTTTTAATTTTCTTTGGGTTTCTGAGATCAACACAGGGTCAAAATTATACAGTACATACAGCACACCTTGGGTAAAATGTCTCTTCGCAAGATTCACCTTGACCAAACATTTTTTTGTTTACCATGAACAAGCTTCTGGCAGAACTCTGGTTGGATATTTCACGACTCTTCATGGGAGAATTGGTAGAGTTCAATTTATGTTTTTTTCTTTTCTTGGCATGGACTTGACTTATAAGCACGGTCCATATATTTTCAATAGGGTTGAAGGCAGGACTTGTTTTAAGCTTAATGTTAGCCTGCTTTATCCTCCACAACCAGCTCTGATGTGTGTTTGGGTTCATTGTCCTGTTGTATCATGTTCAAGTTTCTGATGGTTTATACTGAACAATTCTGAGGTAGTCCTCCTTCTTCATTATTCCATCCAGTTTGTGCAATGAACCAGTTCCACTGGCAGTAAAACAGTCCCAGAGCATGATGATCCTACCACCACCACCAGCTGGTACAGTGTCCATCTGCTTCGGCATGCGTTGAGACCAGTCTTGCATCTACCTGTGATTTTGTTATCGAAGGAGTTGGAGCAGTTTTGTTAAACTAATAGAGACAAACCCCAAGAGACTTGCAGCTGTAACTGCAGCAAAAGGTGGCTCTACAAAATATCGACTTTTTTTTTTTTTTTTTGGGGGGGGGGGGGGGAGTGAATAACTATGCACACTCCAGATTTCTTTTTTATTTTCATCTTAATTATTGTTTGTCTCACAATAAAACAATTTGCATCTTTAAAGTGGTAGGCATGTTGTGTAAATCAAATGGTGCTAACCCTCCAAAAATCCATTTTAATTCCAGCTTGTAATGTGGCAAAACAGGACAAACAGCACGGGGATGAATACTTTTGCAAAGCACTGTATATGTGACTCGTGAGGAAATCGATGAAGGTTTTGATAAATTAGGGTACTTTTTGTTTGTGAATGTGTCTATATAATAAAAAGAAAATCACATGTTGACTTGAAGATACGAAGTTTATCTTCTAGTGTCGCATTTTTCATACGAAATACATTGTGGATTTGAGGGACATATTTAAATAATATTGGCTGGGGTTTTTTTTTTCATGGTACATCAGATATATTCCATTCAGCTAGCATGATACTGAACGAGTCAAAGACGAGTAGATGAATGGAATATATCTGTTAGACCATGAAAAAAAAGACAGCCAATATTATTATTATTATTTTACATACACACTCTTTTCCAGTTTTTCAATATCCGTTGGTATGTTTTTCTCACTGAGCTCGATATAAAATCTGGACAGCTCAGAGCCTATTCCCCGCTGTAGAGACGACTGAAGCCATCTGGCCGCCACATTACACACGATGGGAGTGGTACTTAGCTTGTGTTAAACCGCTGTATCCGATCAAATTTTCCACAAGAAAAGAAGAAGAAACCTTTGTCACATGCACACTTCAAGCACAGTGAAATTCATCCTCTGCATTTAACCCATCTGAAGCAGTGAACACACGCGCACACACCCAGAGCAGTGGGCAGCCATACTAGACCGCCCAGGGAGCAGTCAGGGGTCAGGTACATTGCTCAAAGGCACTTCAGCCCAAGGACGCCCCACGTTAACCTAACTGCATGTCTTTGGACTGTGGGGGAAACCGGAGCACCCGGAGGAAACCCATGCAGACACAGGGAGAACATGCAAACTCCACACAGAAAGGCCCTCGCCAGCCGCTGGGTTCGAACCCAGAACCTTCTTGCTGTGAGGCGACAGTGCTAACCACTACACCACCGTGCTGTCCCTAAAAGAAAGCATCCCCCTTTCCTTACCTCCTTTTATTTTCTCAACTTTATCTACATTCCTTACATATCTTCATAGCGCTCCCCTTCACTGTTACCGGTTTTTTCCCTTTTCCAGTTCAGTCTTTTTTGAATGGCTCTTTTTTACTTCTATAATTAATTTTCCGGAGATTATTTCAGTTTTACCTTTCTCTTTCATATATTTCTTCTTCCTGAAGCTTGAAAGTGAAAAAGAGGAAGCGTGAAATAGTGGAACTGAAGATTAAGTGGTGGAAAATAAAAGAGGTTGAACATCAGAAGGAGTTTAGGGAAGAAATGAGACGAGCACTAAGTGGTCATGGAAGTCTGCCAGAAGATTGGGATACTGCTGCTATACTAGTAAGAGAGGCAGCAAGGAAGGTGCTAGGGTGGTCATCGGGAAGGAGGAAGGAAGACAAGAAGACATGGTGGTGGAACAAAGAAGTGCAGGAAATTATAAAAGAGAAGAGGCTAGCAAAAAGGAATTGGGACGATCAGAGAGACGAGGAAAGCAGGCGGTTATACAGAGAGACGTGACAGAAGGCAAAAAGAGCGGTAGTGAAGGCGAAAGCAGATGCATACCAGGAGTTGCATGAAAGACTGGAGACCAAAGAAGGAGAGAAAGACCTGTACAGACTAGCTAGGCAGAGAAACAGGGAAGCGAGGGATGTACAGCAGGTAAGAGTGATGAAAGATGTAAATGGAAATGTGCTGACGAACAAACAGAGTGTATTAAGAAGGTGGAAAGAGTACTTTGAGGATTTATTAAATGAGGAGAATCCAAGAGAGAAAAGGTCAGATTCGTTGGAGACAGCAAATCAGGAAGCAGAGTTGGTTAGTAAGGATGAGGTGAGGGCAGCCATGAAAAGAATGAAGATTGGGAAAGCAGTCGGACCAGATGGTATCCCAATTGAGGCTTGGAGATGTTTGGGTGAGACAGCTGTGGAGTTCCTAACGAGATTGTTTAATAAGATCCTAGAGAATAAGAAAATGCCGAATGAATGGAGAAAGAGTGTGCTAGTCCCAATATACAAGAATAAGGGAGATGTACAGAGCTGCAGTAATTACAGAGGAATAAAATTGATGAGCCACACCATGAAGCTATGGGAAAGGGTACTGGAGGCGAGATTGAGAAGAGAGGTAGCAATCTGTGAACAGCAGTACGGGTTTATGCCAAGGAAGAGCACGTCGGATGCAATTTTTGCTTTAAGAATGTTAATGGAGAAGTACAGGGAAGGCCAGAGAAAGCTACATTGTGTGTTTGTAGACCTGGAGAAGGCATACGATAGAGTGCCGAGAGATGAGTTATGGTATTGCATGAGAAAGAGTGGAGTGAATGAGAAGTAGATCAGAGTGGTGCAAGACATGTATGAGAACAGTGAAACAGCAGTGAGGTGTGCAGTTGGAACGACTGAATGGTTCACGGTGAAGGTGGGACTCCATCAAGGATCTGCTTTGAGTCCTTTCTTGTCTGCCATAGTGATGGATAGCTTGACGAACGAAGTGAGGCAAGAGTCACCATGGAGCATGATGCTTGCGGATGATATTGCGATATGTGGTGAAAGTAGAAAGGAGGTTGAGTTGGGTTTGGAGAGATGGAGGTATGCATTGGAACGAAGAGGAATGAAGGTGAGCAGCAGCAAAACAGAATACATGTGCATCAATGAGAATGGGGGTGAGAGTGTAGTGAAAATGCAAGGAGTAGACGTAAAGAAAGTTGGTGAATTCAAGTACCCGGGCTCAACTGTGCAGGAAAATGGGGGCTGCGATAGTGAGGTGAGAAAGAGAGTGCAGGCAGGGTGGAGTAGTTGGAGAAGGATTTCGGGAGTCATTTGTGATAGGAAAGTCCCAGCAAAAGTGAAAGGTAAGATGTATGAGACAGTAGTGAGACCAGCTGTGATGTATGGATTGGAGACCGTACCCTTAACGAAGAGACAGGAGGCAGAGTTGGAGGTGGCGGAGTTGAGGATGTTAAGGTTGGACAGGATAAGGAACGAGCACATCAGAGGGACAGCACATGTAGAGAGCTTGGGAATTAAGCTAAGAGAGATGAGACTGAGATGGTACGGGCACATCCTGAGAAGAGATGCAGAGCATGTGGGAAGGAGAATGTTGAGGATGGAGCTGCCAGGCAAACGAAAACGAGGAAGGCCAAAGAGGAGATACATGGAGGTGGTGAGAGAGAACATGACATTGGCAGGCGTGGTAGAGAAGGATGCGGAAGACAGGGAGCAATGGAGACGAAAGATCCACTGTGGCGACTCCTAATCGGGAGCAGCCAAAAGAAGATGATGATGATGATGATGATGATGATATATAGACAGAGTGGTGGCTACAATTATCGACAGTCCATAATTATTGACACCTTTTCAGATTTACCAATAAAAACCAAATTTTAAAAAGGTGAGTTTCAGTTCCAACAGTTATTTATGGTTAATTAATCAACCGGAAGACCCGCCACCTTTTGATCTTGTCGTCTGATGATGCAGCTCGTTACCTGAGATGGAATTTGTTTTAGCACGATCAGCAGTTTGAGGAAAACCCGGATGTTATCATCGCAGGTAAGCATGGTGGAAAGATCATGGACATGTTTTTACTGATCAAACACTTTCACCGATATTTCGTGATCTCCTTGTCGAAACCTACTTTGTTTCTTACTCTTTCATTTCTCAGTCGCCATTTTGTATCTAAACGCACGTTTGAGAAGTCACGTGAGGTGTCGATAATAGTGATCACTTTCACCGGTGTCCACCATTATCGACACCCTGTGGAATTAAGTGACATTTACAACCGTTATGGATCCATCTTTGTGTAACATTGTTGAAGTAGATGACGTACTTTAAAAAAAAAAAAAAAGTGCTGTGATTTATTATAATTTTTTTCTGATTTGTAACAGAATGGAGTGTTTATAGAGTATTTGGAATCCATTTGCAATAAATAGAATTCATTCATCTCATCTCTAGCCGCTTTATCCTTCTACAGGGTCGCAGGCAAGCTGGAGTCTATCCCAGCTGACTACGGGCGAGAGGCGGGGTACACCCTGGACAAGTCGCCAGGTCATCACAGGGCTGACACATAGACACAGACAACCATTCACACTCACATTCACACCTACACTCAATTTAGAGTCACCAGTTAACCTAACCTGCATGTCTTTGGACTGTGGGGGAAACCGGAGCACCCGGAGGAAACCCACGCGGACACGGGGAGAACATGCAAACTCCACACAGAAAGGCCCTCGCCGGCCACGGGGCTCGAACCCGAACCTTCTTGCTGTGAGGCGACAGCGCTAACCACTACACCACTGTGCCGCCATAAATAGAATTAGACCAGAATTAAATTCCTAGCATAGAAAAAAATTACACGATTGAAATATTCAGATTTTTCTTTTCCATTCAGAAAATATTTTTTGCAGTTTGTTGTAAATATCTACCACTTATTACAATATCAGGCGACATTTTATATTTTGGTTCAAGGAATGACACGCGACCTTTGACTTGGATTTTCATGTCAATTGCCTGTTGACATTTATTGGTAAACAACAAAACTAGAAATTAATACAAACGAATGATTAACAAAATGTGACCTATGAAAATACTTAGAAAGTGGAATAAAAAGATTTGACAGGTTAAACATCATCAGTTCATTTGTTTACAAACCTTAGAATTACTTCATTTACCATACGTAAGCACCGACATCCATATATTTATATAAAAGTAGTGCTGTCAAGCGATTAAAATATTTAATCGCGATTAATGTCGCGACTGTCATAGTTAACTCGCGATTAATCGCAATTTAATCGCACATTTTTGTCACATGAAAAACCATTGTAATTCTCTTATCAGCATAAAAAAGTGAATGGGCTTGCTCACCGTTCGAACTACGGGGGTACTCGGGGGATCCGAGATCCCCTGAAACAGACATGAGATCCCTTGAAAACATGATTTGGGAAATGTTGGGGGGTCTCTAAAATATTGGCAAAATGATGTTTATTGACATAGCAATCGTGTGTAACGGGAAGCATTTGCATATCCGAAGTGAGCGCGCGATGGACAGCCGCGCTCTGAGACAAGCGCAAGCACCCCCCCCAAGGGAATAAAGGGACCCCCCGAAAATATCGGTATAGTTCGAACACTGGTTGTACCAACGTTTTTTTTTTTTTTATTGCAGAGCATAACACGTCTTGTCACAGCCACTGCAAAGTGGGGCTGGAGCCGCCGATGGGAAAACGAAACCTAAGCCGAGCACCGTGGCTCTTCGGGGGAGGGCAGAGGACTCTGGCTGTGCGGGGCGTGGCATCATGTCACAGAGCGTTAATCTCGCGATAAAAAAATTATCGCCGTTAAAATTGAGTCAAGTTAACGCGTTAATAATGCGACATTTTTGACAGCACTAATAAAAAGATATTTTGTACTAAATATTAGTCGATGTAAAACAAATTTTAAATAAAAACTATGTTTTGTTAACTTAATACCACATACTGATAATTTAAAAAAAATAATAATAATCACCTGGGTGTCGATAATTGTGGAACGGTGTCGATAATTGTAGACAAAGGTGTTGATAATTGTGGAAGTGTCACGTGATCTGATACGCTAAATAATCAGGAATCAACTCCTTCTCTTCCAGTGGAAGTTTAAGTAATTGTTCATGCACAATTAATGTACTGAAAGTCTTTACTTTTGCAATGGCCAAAAGATCGTCAAGCTGTCAATAACTGTAGCCGCCACTATATTATTTATATATAATTTATTCACTTACTTCAATTATTATACCAACACAAAGGCTGTACAATACTTCCTTTCTATTTAGGACGCTTGTTGAAATAGGATTATTTTCTCATGTTGTTTAATCATGCACATTGTCAACTTGTGCTACTGAGTGTGACCGGTGTAGATGATCTACACAGTCAGTTGTGCTTAGCCTTAGGTAAGTGAAAATAACTCCTGACCAAACGAGAACAATAACGCCTCTCTTTTTATTTGCATCCCTCACTGCCATTTCTGCCTAAGGCTATAGCCCTTTCATTTCGGCTACTGAGGCTCATTTACTCAGTTCATTTCTCTTTTTGAATTTGAGCCGTTAAGCTTGAGCTCTCACAGTCAGTATCAAACATGTCTAGACTTTGTCTTTGATCTAGTCTGGGACATTTCCATTGAAAATCTGACGCAGTCACAGTGTTCATCCCGGATATCAATGTCAGATTTTCAACAAAACCAGACAAGACTACGAAGACGATGAGACCGATTTTTTTTTTGTTTTGCTCTTCCTATAGGGGTCCACCCAAATGGCGCTGTGGACACACGTGTAAAAATGATCACACACTAGCTATCAGTACTCACAGGTGCAATGTCCGTCCACAACCTTTGACCTGATGATTTGTACAGTTCACTGCTGCACATGTCGGCATTTTTCTTTGAATTTTTCTCACCAACAGGGATGAGAGTGGGTGGTCATCAAAAAAAAGCAGAAAACAAGATCGCGCCCGAAGGCTGGGGGGGGGGGGGGGGGGGGGGGGGGGTTTGGAGGGATACCTACCCCCCCCAAGAAAATTTTGAAAAATAAGGCCTTACAAACCACTTTTCAGGCAATCTGAGCTGTCGTCGTCGTCGCAAAGTGCCATGTCAGCATCTGACGTTGGCAACCACTAATCTGAAAGCACTACGATCAGCAGCCAAGTGCAGCAGGTCAATGATCATCTTTCCTGTCGCCAACGTCAGGTCGTCTGTGAAGGCTTTCCTAGGTCTGCCTCTCTTTCTTTTACCTTCTATACGTCCTTCGATACACAGTCGTTCCAGTTGGTTCTCTCTGACAATATGGCCCATAAATCTAAGTTGTCTCTGAAGGATAGTTCTCAACAGATACTTTTTCTCCTGGACCATTTGCAAAATCTCTTCGTTGGTTTTCCGATCTATCCATGATATTTTCATCAGGCGTCCATAAAACCACATTTCTGCAACTTCTAACTGGTTCTTTACTGCCGCGCTCATAGTCCAGGATTCGCATCCATATAACAATACAGACCAGACATAACACTTTAAGAATCGTTTCTTTGATTTGGTTGGGATGAGCTGTAGTAGATAAAAAAATATCTGTTGTTTTTTTTATATATTTACTGTACATGAAAATATGTTTCAAATCAATAGGAGTATTGTTTGAATTCAAAATAAAATCAGATTCTACATTCAAGGGTATGGTTATAATTCATGATCAACAAAAATGACAAACTAAATTCACATTAAACTTAAGTTTTATTACTTCTCAAAATGTTCATATATTAAATAAAATTTCTTAGGGTGACTGACCTTTTCTCCCTATGTCCTCATTAGTTGTATATGATTTCTTCAAAAAGTCTTTTGAAATATTTAAGTTTTCAAAACTGTCAGCATTAATTCAGATTTACTGACTATCATATACATGTTCAATGTATTAAATCAAACGAATGCTAAGTTTATGGGATAATGTCTATGTACACTTTATACAATTATTTATAGTTCACAGTCACTTCTCATTTTCATTTGATCATTTCAACGACTTCTTCAGCTTTTTGGCCAAAGACAAAAGCTCGTCAGTCCTCTCTGTTTTTTATACCAGCATCGATTTCACGTACCTTCGCTTCGTCTCGCTTGTCAATTGTATTCAGCATTTTGAGTAAAAAAGCCGATACGATGAGAAACGTATTTTCGAAGAGCAGCGACGATGAACATGTGCAAGTTTCGATAAAATAGAACGGATGTGTAGCCTAGTAAACTAGACCCACCCGCCTAGCGGCCAAAAATATTTTTGCCTAGCGAGTGGGTCTAGCCTCGCACCATATAAACAAAAACACCCCGGGCATCAAATCATGCCCGCCAATCACAACGCAAGGTTTTTGTTTGGATTCTTTGGGCGGGCTTTTGCAGGAGTGACGACAAAGCTGCGCGACGCTGGAGAAAGCGCAACAGGAAAGATGGCTACGGCTAGTGAACAGCGCGCGTTTGACTCCGCTTTGGAATCAGTTTTAGAAGAATTAGACTTGGAGTTTTCGTTGAAGCATGAGCAGGAAGAGGCTCTCCGCTCATTCCTTTTCAAGAAGGACGTTTTCGCTGTTTTGCCGACCGGCTATGGCAAAAGTCTGATCTACCAGCTAGCTCCGCTCGTAGCCAAAAGGATGGGGCTAGTTTGTGCAGTACGAAGAATTAATAAACAGCTTTGAAACATTACTTTTTGATTGTTTCTTATTTTCCCGTTATTTTAAATTTAAGGGAAATTATTTCTCCAAACACCACTAAATAAAAACTCTCAAAAACAGTTTAAGCAAACCCTTGAAAAACACTTGGAAAAAAAAAATGAGTGTATGTGGTACAGACTCCAAACTTGTGGTCATTATCTCCAAACTTCTTAATATCTAGAACCTGTTTAATAATTAATACGCATTTTGAAAAATTATTTATTTCAAGGCCTCCCCCACTGCTTTCTGTCGCTCTGACTACGTCACAGTCACTGTTGCGCTGATTGGTCAGAGCGTTGGCCTATACTAGGGCTGAACGATCTATCGTTTTCGACCGAAAATCGCGATCTCAGACAACACGATTTTGGGATCGTCAAAGCCGCGGTTTTTCTCAGTGCTCCTAAACTGACCCATGTTTTGTTTCGTCAATAAATTGTCCTCATTTTTTACACTACAGACACAAAAATTACGTTCAGGAAAGCCTTGTGGCACTCAGTGTGAAAGAATTTTGTGAATATCTCCTTCCGTTTTCGTGTAAATCCCCGTTGTTTGGAGGGAGCGCTGTGAGGAAAAAGTGCGCTTTCTCTGTCTCCGTGTTTGAGCGCGCGGGTGGGGGAGAGGCTGCTCGCTCTCTCTCACACACACAGGAGGGAGGGGCCCTGCAATAGCGACTGCTACAGCCACTGCATCACTCTTATTTCCCACAGGGGAATTGTTGGCTCTAGTTATAATTTATAATGCTTATGTACATTCTTTTACAAAAGTGCAATATTTTGATGCTGCTGAGCCATTGATCAACCTTTTTTTTATGTCTGATATGTTGTAGATGGAAAAAGTAAAAGAAGCAAAAGTTTACTTAAGAAAGATGGCTCTCTTTTTATTTTAAGTTATTATAACTTGTTCCTCAGGCACTCAATGTTAATAAACAGGCCTACATTTGAAATCTGTTGACCTCAGTTTTCATTCTTGCATTGGCTTTATGGAATTCATTGTATTAATTAATTTGCACTGAAACTTGCTTTAAAGAAAAAAAATAGTGGTTGAAATCGAAATCGCAATATCTGCCAGAAAAATTGCAATTCAACTTTGTCTTAAAATCGTTCAGCCCTAGCCTATACGCACAGAGACAGTTTGAAAGACAGCGGGTTGTTCCTCCCACCCCCTTCGAAAATGTCTACGGATCGAGGCCAGACTAAATATTCACATTTAGTCTGGCTTGCCAGGCTAACGGATGTGGATACTTTTGTAAGAACTGTTATGATTGGCTATCATGCTCTCGCCAATTACATTGTAGATAACACGTATTCTACCACGAGACTTAGCGAGACTAAAGATGGTGAAAAGGTAAACATGTAACATCGTCGTAGGAATGAATTACGCTTGAGTATCACGAAGGAACATAGCCCAACCCCCCTCAATAATGAAAAAAAATTCTCAACGGATTTAGCATAATATAAAAAGGTCGATTTTTACTCAGAAAAAGCAGAAATCCGCCGAAAAGCGGAAAACTCTCATCCCTGCACCAACTACATAAATAACTCGTCCAATTTTGTGTAGCTTCCAGGAGTCTAAATGACAGTTCCGCTCCGCAATGGGAGTGGTAAAATGGCGGAGGAATTTTCGATCAAGCTCAGTGGTTTTTCTCTTGTAAAATGCGTGAAGAATATCTAATGAAGTTTTGGGAGCCTTTCAGGTGTTCAACGCATCTTTCTCTTTCCCAGCGAACAAAGAAATGCTTGTGCGCATGCGCAGCAGAAAACACTCTCATTGAATATTCTCATCAGCTCTGACGTGTGACGTCATGTTGTCTTGACAACCATGCAATACTGTAAACCATATTCAACGCTCATTCTCCACTGGGTAGAGTGACGTAATACATGTAGGATAAGCAATATGCTAGCAATATTGCATGCTATCAAACCAAATGAATGAAACCCGCTAGAAGGGAATAGAACATGTTTTAATTCCACTGAAAAAGTGTCCTGTATGTATAATAATTAAATAATACTGGCTGGCTTTGAGTGGTATATCAGATATATTCCATTTAGCTAGCACGATACCGAATGAGTCAAAGACGAGTAGTTGACTGGAATATATCTGATATACCACGAAAAAAAGCCAGCCAATATTATTATTATTATAATACATACACATTCTTCATATCAGCATTCTTGAAGGCCAATGCTAGCTTACCCGTGACTCGGCGCTGTTAGCACTACCGTTCAAAAGTTTGGGGTCACTTTGAAATGTCCTTATTTTTGAAAGAAAAGCACTGTTCTTTTCAATGAAGATCACTTTAAACTAATCAGAAATCCACTCTATACATTGCTAATGTGGTAAATGACTATTCTAGCTGCAAATGTCTGGTTTTTGGTGCAATATCTCCATAGGTGTATAGAGGCCCATTTCCAGCAACTCTCACTCCAGTGTTCTAATGGTACAATGTGTTTGCTCATTGCCTCAGAAGGCTAATGGATGATTAGAAAACCCTTGTACAATCATGTTAGCACAGCTGAAAACAGTTGAGCTCTTTAGAGAAGCTATAAAACTGACCTTCCTTTGAGCAGATTGGGTTTCTGGAGCATCACATTTGTGGGGTCGATTAAATGCTCAAAACGGCCAGAAAAATGTCTTGACTATATTTTCTATTCATTTTACAACTTATGGTGGTAAATAAAAGTGTGACTTTTCATGGAAAACACAAAATTGTCTGGGTGACCCCAAACTTTTGAACGGTAGTATATATATACACATATACACACACACATTTCCCTTGTGTAATTTATTTAGTTACTTTTAAAATCAACATTGACATCTACACACAATGGAGCGACCTGGCAGCCAAAATTCTCTCAAAACCTTCTGCTTTTAATGACGTAATCCTGGCAGCCATGTTTGTTTACAAACTGTCACAGTTACTTGCTAGCGCAGAAGTTTTACATCTCTGACGTGTCTTTTCCAGTTTTTCTATGTCCATTGGTATGTTTTTCTCTTATAAATGTGTGTGAAGAATATCTAATGCAGTTGTGGTAGCTTTTCAGGTGTTCAGTGCGTCTTTAGTTTCAGTTCGCAGTTTATTTATTTAGTGCCTAAACCAAGCGCTGGACGTTCTCTCTCTCCAGGCCGACAAAGAAATGATTGTGCGCATGTGCAGCAGAAAAGTTTTGTCATTGGATATTCACATGAGCTCTGACGTACGACGTCGTGTTGTCTTGACCATGCGCAATATTATAACAACATTGCATGCTCATTCTCCATTGGGGAGAGTGGCGTAATACATGGAGGATAAACGATATGATAACAATACTGCATGCCATCAATAAACCCACTAGAAGGGAAGAGAACACATGTTTTTATTCCATGGAAAAAGTGTCCTGTATGTATAATAATTCCTGATATTTGACTCTGATGACATAACTCCCAGTGTTTTCCCGCTGACTCGACGCATGTTGTCAACATTGTGAACTGGTTCAAAATTAAAATTCTTTTGATTAAGTTGTGTTTTTTTTGTGTGTGTGGATGTGTCCTTAGAATATAAAGAACATTACACGGTGGTGTGACGATATGAAGTTTATCTTCTCGTGCTGAAAATATTTTTACTTGTTCACTTTGCTCACTTGTGAATATATTCAACACTCGAAGATAAACTTCATATCTTCAAGCAACTGTGCAATATCCTTTATATACAACAGTTCTATTTAAAAAAAAAAAAAGAAACTGATCGAGAGCAAGTGACAGAAATATGGCCAAATGTTCTGTTCATTTTTTGTTCCACTATTGGAAATTGATCTCTTAGAAGCCACACTCACTTTATAGCACTTCGTCTAGCATGCTAGCTGCAGCACGTTGACTTTTACATTCACGTTTAAAGGTCCTTTTGGTAAAGCTGGCAACCCTTCTTGCTTTTCATCTTCATTTCACGAGCTGTAGTATTTTGCATCAAAAGTCATACTTTTGAAATATTTAACAGTTATTCCATGAAATCGAGTCGTACATGAGCTGACAGCTGACGAGGCACGTAGCGTCGAGTCGGCTACTGTATAAGCCATGTTCGAAGAGATTGAGTGGAATAGCCGTTTTATTCTATCCACATTCACTGAAATTTGAGAGACAGAGCATTTTTATTTTTTGCAAATGTGATAAATAAAAAATGTCAGGCAAAATCATTTCTGCTTAGAATGTACACAAACCGCCGAAATGAAAGGAGCAATTTGTGAAAAATGCGATGATAATTCTTGAAAAATAAAAAGATATGTTCTCACCATCAAATACTTTTATTCCATATTTTGTTGATTTTTTTTGTATTTTTGGGGGTTTTGTTTTCGAGTGGAATTTTTATTTTGTCCTCGGTTGGTTCAGCAACATGCTCCGCCATTTTGTTTTTCTCTACTCACAGGATATGAGCTGATAGCCTAGTAGTAGAGTAACCAATTAGAGTGCATGATTGCTCATATCCAGTGAATGTGGATAGAATATAGCTTGTTAACCATGCCCACTGATGACATCGTGAACACTACTGTACACACTACCGTTTCGAACGAGGCCACGAGTGGAATTTTACATGGTGGAACTGTTGGATATTATATATATATACACAGTTGTGTTCAAAATAATAGCAGTGTGTTTAAAAATGTGAGTAAAGCTCAAAATCCTTATAATAGTTTTTGTTTCCATGCATTCGGAACAATGCACATTATATTCTACATCAAAACATGAAGAAAAATGTATCAATATTTTAATTACTTTACAGAAAATGAAGAAAAATGAACATTGGGCTGTTCAAAAAAAAAACAGTGTCTGCATTTTTCATTACAAACTCCAAATATTTACTGTATAAACTGAAAAAATCTTCAGGATTTAGTATTCCTGTGAATCACTAAACTAATATTTAGTTGTATAACCACGGTTTCTGAGAACTTCTGGCACCTGGGAACAGGTATTCCAGCCCAGGATGATTTGACAACATTCCACAATTCCTCTGCATTTCTTGGTTTTGCCTCAGAAACAGCATTTTTGATGTCACTCCACAAGTTTTCTATCGGATTAAGGTCCGGGGATTGGGCTGGCCACTCCATAACTTTCATTTTGTTGGTCTTGAACCCTGATGCTGCTCGCTTACTGGTGTGTTTGGGGTCGTTGTCTTGTTGAAACACCCATTTCAAGGGCATTTCCTCTTCAGCATAAGGCAACATGACCTCCTCAAGTATTTTGATATATGCAAACTGATCCATGATCCCTGGTATGCGATAAATAGGCCCAACACCAAAGTAAGAGAAACATCCCCATATCATGATGCTTGCACCACCATGCTTCACTGTCTTCAGAGTGTACTGTGGCTTGAATTCAGTGTTTGGGGGTCGTCTGACAAACTGTCTGCGGCCCTTGAACCCAAAAAGAACAATTTTACTTTCATCAGTCCACAAAATGTTTTTCCATTTCTCTTTAGGCCAGTCGATGTGTTCTTTGGCAAACTATATCCTCTTCAGCACGTCTTTTTTTTTTAACAGTGGAACTTTGCGGGGGCTTCTTGCCGATAGATTAGCTTCACACAGGCACCTTCTAATTGTCACAGTACTCACAGGTAACTTCAGACCGTCTTTGATCTCCCTGGAGCTGATCATTGGCTGAGTCTTTGCCATTCTGGCTATTCTTTGATCCATTCGAATGGTAGTCTCCTGTTTTCTTCCACGTCTCTCTGGCTTTGCTGTCCATTTTAAAGCACTGGAGATCATTTTAGCTGAGCAGCCCATTATTTTCTGCACTTCTTTACAGTATACGTTTTACCTCTCCAATCAACGTTTTAATCAAAGCACGCTGTTCTTCTGAACAATGTCTGGAACGACCCATGTTTCTCAGGTTTTCAGAGAGAAATGGATGTACAACATGTGCTGGCTTCATCCTTAAATTAGGGCCACCTGACTGACATCTGTTTTTTTCACAGAATGAATGATCTCACTAATTAAACTCCACACTGCTATTATTTTGAACACGTCCCTTTCACTTAATTATTCGATTACGCAGACTCGGGAGTGTGCATATCATGAATGTTGGGTCTGTTGGTTTTCTATGACTCTGCTACACCTACTGGTAAATTATTTGCCATGTAGTAATATAATTTCCACCAAAAACAGTGATTGATCTGGTTAGTCGTGTTGGACTGCTATTATTTTGAACACAAGTGTGTATATATGTGTATATATATATATATATATATATATATATATATATATATATATATATAAAACAACATATTAGAATATGAGTACATTAAAATAAACCTGTCATTTGTATTATAGCTTGAACTACCATCAGAGTTACTGTTAATCAATCAACACTTCCGGACCAATCACATTCAGGAATTTAACAGCACTCTGACATTAAAGCATTGAATCTGCAGCAGAATGCTGGAGGTGCTGTTTCACCACAACACCTTAAAAGTTACAATTCCACTGAGTCAGCCTTTAACTTCTGCAGGGCCTGCGAGTAGGCTTTAAAAAGACAAATTCATAATGCCCAAAGGTGATGCTGCTCAAGCATAGGGCTGCAGGGCCACTGCGGTGCACAGTGAAGCGTTTTTCCCGACTCTAAAACACCTGTTACAGTCCAGGAGGGCCGAATAAACAGCTGATGAGCTGAATCAGGTGTTCTAGAGAGAAGAAAATGCTGACGTGTGCACTGCAGGAGCCTTCCAGAGCTACCGCGTCTCACCAGAATCACGACCTACACCCAGATCACAAGCACCTTTAGTGAATCGGGGTTTAAAAGTCATAATAAATGGTCTTTGGAAGTAAAATCAGCTTGATCTCATTTGAATCAAACCATTAACTTTCACAAATCTGTACTTGGGGGGGGGGCTTATCAAAAATTCAAGGTTAGTCAAAATTATGTTAACACTTAAATGGTAGAAACCAGTCGGCTCTATAGTGGAAGTTCATCAATGGTGTACTGTTGCACCATCTGTAAGTAAATGTCTGATGTCACTGTTGGGGTGTCAAAAAAAGTAGGACCTAATTACGCCAGCAGCGGTCACGGCGCACCACACATTCAGGAGAAAAATAATCCATTAGTGTTAATATAATTTTGACTAATCCTGGATATATTCGTTTAAAAAGTGCCCAAAATTAAAATCTGCATTTTGTAGATTTTTCTCTCTTAGTGTCACGGATACCAGTATGACCGTATATTTTGAAAAAAATGCCAAAAAATCTCTCATCTCATCTCATTATCTCTAGCCGCTTTATCCTTCTACAGGGTCGCAGGCAAGCTGGAGCCTATCCCAGCTGACTACGGGCGAAAGGCGGGGTACACCCTGGACAAGTCGCCAGGTCATCACAGGGCTGACACATAGACACAGACAACCATTCACACTCACACCTACGGTCAATTTAGAGTCACCAGTTAACCTAACCTGCATGTCTTTGGACTGTGGGGGAAACCGGAGCACCCGGAGGAAACCCACGCGGACACGGGGAGAACATGCAAACTCCACACAGAAAGGCCCTCGCCGGCCCCGGGGCTCGAACCCAGGACCTTCTTGCTGTGAGGCGACAGCGCTAACCACTACACCACCGTGCTGCCCCATGCCAAAAAATATTTTAGAAATTTACTCTAAATATGTACATTACTGTGCAAAAGCCTTAGGCACCAATAAAGAAATGTTGTAGACCAAAAATGGCTTAAAAATAATGACATTAAATGAAATTGTGGCGGCAAGGGTGTAGTCGATCCAGAAAGGGTGTGGTCCAGGTGGAACCAGCAGGTAAAATGTAACAAAGAACACTTGTGTCTAATTACTGGCTGTCTATTAACGTGACTCTCTATGTTTTTCAGATAGCCAGTAACGAGAGAGAGAGAAAGGGAGAGAGCTGTGTCAACCCGACGTGTGCGTTTGTGTGTGTAGTGTGCCTACGTGGTACTGAAAGTCACTGAAAAGTAAAAGATAAAATAAAGTGCATCTTGAATTCTAGTGCCTGTGTCCGGTTCCTCATTTTCCACCAATCCAAACTTGTTACAGAAATATTTCAACATTAAAAAATATATACTGTAATCAGTAAACCATAATAAATGAAACAAAGTCAATATTTGGTGTGAGACAACCCTTTGCTTTAAAGGGCTGATGACACGTTTTTGACATCTTTGGCGATGTTTTATAACATAAAAAGTAATTCCCGATGATCCATATATTAATTCACGAAGGCGCCTATTTTACAAGTTATGATAAAAAACGCGGCTATTTGGGCAAATTTGACGGGGCTGCAGCACCCAAGAGACGAAAGAGGAGGAGGAGCTATATGACGTCAGCGAAAGAACCTTCCTCCTAACTTACCAGTTTGTTGTTGATGCGGCAGGTGTTCAGTTTGTCATTATTAGTATTTTTATTATACATTATTTTATATATATATATATATATATATATATATATATATATATATATATATATTATGCCTTCGCGTTGTGTTGCCGGCTTTTGCTCTAAAACCCACAAGGATGGGGTAAGTTTATTCAAGTTTCCCAGAGATCCCGAGCTGCATGCGAAGTGGGTGAAGCAAGTCAGGCGCAGTCATGACAAGTGGGAGCCCTCACCAACATCCGTCCTGTGCTCTGAACACTTCGATTTGGATTGTTTTGACACCCTTCCCAGCTTAAAAGAATCTCTTGGGTGTGCAGTTCAGCACAAACGTGTGTTGCTGCCATCAGCAGTGCCTACAGTATTCTGGAGGGGGTCTACTAGTAGCTATGCCGGATCCAGCAGTCACCTGGGACAAGGCGACTCCTCCAAAGACAGTCCTCCTGTCAGAACATGTGTTGAGAAACGACATAAGATAAAGGTACGTAGAGCTACAGAGTGCTCCGACACGATGCTAAAAATAGTAACCATGCGGTCTGCGCGGCCATCTTGGAAGTGACTCGCTCCAGAGCGCTCATAGAGTACACATCATAGAGTACACATTCATGATAATCATAAATGTAATCATAAAGTCGGCGTGATATCAGTCATGTATTTGCTTGTGAAAGGTTGCGACTTTCATGTAACTGCCGCCTAGCAACGAGAGGCAAAGGGTAAAGAGGGTAGGCTATCATGGATTCTATTCGGAAGAGATCAACACATGATTGCTTAAAAATTAGGTATTTTAACAATTTGCATCTGTTTTGTGATTATTGTGACACTTGTGTGTTATATAGAACTGTATTGGCCCTTTTCCACTACCCTTTTTCAGCTCACTTCAGCCCGACACGGCTCGCGTCTCGACTACTTCAGAACAGCACGACTCAGCTCGCTTCAGCCCTGCTTAGCCCCTAAAACTCGCACCGTTTTGGAGTGGGGCTGAAGCGAGCCAAACCGAGCTGAGTGAGGCTGGGGGCGTGAGCAGACACTCCCCTGTGCACTGATTGGTGAGGAGGAGTGTCCTCACATGCCCACACACGCCCCGCGAGCACGCTGGGATCTGTAAACACCGCAAACCCGGAAGAAGAAGAATTACGAGAATTTCTGAAGCCTTATGCGCCTCGCCTCATCTATACGCTCTTGCCGGTATCTGTTGGCGTTGTCGGTGACAACAAGCCACAGAACCAAGACCAGCAACACTAACGACTCCATGTCCTCCATGTTTATTGTTTACTATTCGGGTCGTGAGACTACCGCTTAAAAGCTCACTGATATCACTGTTTGCGCCGCTTAACGACATCACGTGACGTCCACCCACTTTCTCTAACTCCACCCAATGTGCCCACCCACTTCCAGCTAGCACGGTTCAGCGCGGTTGTAGTCGAAATGCAACTTCAACAGCCCCGCTCAGCTCGACTCAGCCCAACTCAGCACGGCACGGCTCAGCCCGACTCAGCCGCATTGGTAGTGGAAAAGCGGCATATGTCTTATCAGCACATCGAGGATCTTCCACCGGAGGCTTTAGCAAGTACTCGTAGCAACACTACACTTTACCCTTTGCCATGCGTTGTTAGGGAATGGTAGCAAGTACCCCGATGACCGACTTCAAGAATATGTAGAAAAAATTTAGAAATTATACTTTCCAAAAGTCATTTGAGCTTAGTGTATTGCATTTCCATTTATATTGTAGGTTCTTGCTGATGTTTTTGCGGAGTATGACGCAGCTGCTGAATCAGAAGCTGCAGAGTTTGTATGTACTAGTTGTGAACATTCACATTATTATCAATCTCATTTATTTAAAATCAGATAAAATCATGCCATCATGATCACTGCTTAAAGTACCAGTATTTGGTTGTTGAAGAGCTAGCACTAGAGAGTTCACCGGCATTTTCATGCGCCATTTCCATTGAGTAGAACAGCCAGTGAACCGCAGCGTGTTCTTCCGCTGACGTCACAGCATGGCCGCGAGCCACGGACCCAGTTTTCTTGCGCTGTGCAATTAAAAGTTGGATATTCGCGTAACAACAGCTTCTTTTCACGTAATTATAACAGAAATCTAACATGTTTGCCATGTTGTATAGTTTATTTAAGAAATTGCATAGAGTCATGTTCGTGTCATCAGCACTTTAAAAGAAAATTAAATTTAAATAATAGTAGTCTCAGGTACAGTGAGTGCAGTTTTATGCGGAAATGAGCTGTAGGTTTTACTGAGCATCTTAAAGAACCAGCCACAGTTCTTCTGGACACTTTGACCGTCACACTCGCTTCTTCATTTTGCACCAAAACCCAGCAGCCTTCATTATGTTTTTTTCTTTTTTAATCTGAAAAGTGCTCTCTTATGGAATATGCTGCTCAGATACAAACTTTTTTTTTCTGTAACATTTAATTTTGTGCTGGAAAATGAATGTTTGGACTCTAAAATGTTTTTGTACTGACTCGATAATGTCGAAGTCATAAAACAGAAATCTATAACAAAGTTTGTACATCACTTTCTGTAGAACAATGTCCAAAAAAAAGAAAAAAAAAAGATTTTGCAGCGCGAGGTCTCATGTCTGATCCAGTTTCTGTCAGTGACACTTTGCCACAGCTGAGTAAGCACACTTTATATTTTCTCTGTAGAAATGCAGTCTAGTTCCAGCTTGTGCTTTCTTTTTAGCATCACTGTGGCATTTATAAGCTACACAAGAGGCATACTTGTTTAAAAACTGACAAATTCAGTAAAACACTTGTAAAACTATGTTGTAAACAGAGAATATAAAGAGGTGAGTCGCTCCAAGTGACCGCTACCTGACGTCATTGCATACGTCACCAATGCAGGAAGCGCATCTGACATTTTAAAGAAAATTCATTTTTCTCGAACGCTATTTGGTCTCTGAAAATGAGTTTAATTTTTGAAATCTGTGACTACTTTTACTTCAAATAAGTTTGAGAATAAATCCGCTGGAGGATTCCTTTAAAAATAGACAGCCTTTCGATTTCATAAAATCAGTGAAATTTAGTTCCCTCTGAAATTTGGTCATTGTGATATACAGTGGTGCTTGAAAGTTTGTGAACCCTTTAGAATTTTGTAAATTTCTGCATAAATATGACCTAAAACAACATCAGATTTTCACACAAGTCCTAAAAGTAGATAAAGAGAACCCAGTTAAACAAATGAGACAAAAATATTATACTTGGTCATTTATTTATTGAGGGCGGCACGGTGGTGTAGTGGTTAGCGCTGTCGCCTCACAGCAAGAAGGTCCGGGTTCGAGCCCCGTGGCCGGCGAGGGCCTTTCTGTGCGGAGTTTGCATGTTCTCCCCGTGTCCGCGTGGGTTTCCTCCGGGTGCTCCGGTTTCCCCCACAGTCCAAAGACATGCAGGTTAGGTTAACTGGTGACTCTAAATTGACCGTAGGTGTGAATGTGAGTGTGAATGGTTGTCTGTGTCTATGTGTCAGCCCTGTGATGACCTGGCGACTTGTCCAGGGTGTACCCCGCCTTTCGCCCGTAGTCAGCTGGGATAGGCTCCAGCTTGCCTGCGACCCTGTAGAAAGATAAAGTGGCTAGAGATAATGAGATGAGATTTATTTATTGAGGAAAATGATCCATTATTACATATCTGTGAGTGGCAAAAGTATGTGAACCTCTAGGATTAGCAGTTAATTTGAAGGTGAAATTAGAGTCAGGTGTTTTCAGTCAATGGGATGACAATCAGGTGTGAGTGGGCACCGTTTTATTTAAAGAACAGGGATCTATCAAGGTCTGATGTTGACAACACATGTTTGAGGAAGTGTATCATGGCACAAACAAAGGAGATTTCTGAGGACCTCAGAAAAAGCGCTGTTGATGCTCATCAGGCTGGAAAAGGTTACAAAACCATCTCTAAAGAGTTTGGACTCCACCAATCCACAGTCAGACAGATTGTGTACAAATGGAGGAAATTCAAGACCATTGTTACCCTCCACAGGAGTGGTCAACCGACAAAGATCACTCCAAGAGCAAGGCGTGTAATACCGGTAATTGGCGAGTTTACAAAGGACCCCAGGGTAACTTCTAAACACCTGAAGGCCTCTCTCACACTGGCTAATGTTAAATGTTCATAAGTCCACCATCAGAAGAACACTGAACAACAATGGTGTGCATGGCAGGGTTACAAGGAGAAAGCCACTGCTCACCAAAAAGAGCACTGCTGCTCAACTGCAGTTTGCTAAAAGATCACATGGACAAGCCAGAAGGCTACTGGAAAAATGTTTTGTGGACGGATGACACCAAATTAGAACTTTTTGGTTTAAATGAGAAACGTTATGTTTGGAGAAAGGAAAACACTGCATTCCAGCATAAGAACCTTATCCCATCTGTGAAACATGGTGGTGGTAGTATCATGGTTTGGGCCTGTTTTGCTGCATCTGGGCCAGGACGGCTTGCCATCATTGATGGAACAATGAATTCTGAATTATACCAGCGAATTCTAAAGGAAAATGTCAGGACATCTGTCCATGAACTGAATCTCAAGAGAAGGTGGGTCATGCAGCAAGACAACGACCCTAAGCACACAAGTCGTTCTACCAAAGAATGGTTAAAGAAGAATAAAGTTAATGTTTTGGAATGGCCAAGTCAAAGTCCTGATCTTAATCCAATTGAAATGTTGTGGAAGGACCTGAAGCGAGCAGTTCATGTGAGGAAACCCACCAACATCCCAGAGTTGAAGCTGTTCTGTACGGAGGAATGGGCTAAAATTCCTCCAAGCCGGTGTGCAGGACTGATCAACAGTTACTGGAAATGTTTAGTTGCAGTTATTGCTGCACAAGGGGGTCACACCAGATACTGAAAGCAAAGGTTCACATACTTTTGCCACTCACAGATATGTAATATTGGATTATTTTCGATAAAATAAACATTTTACATTTAAAAAATTATCTGACATTCGAACAGTTCATCGATTCCTCTGTGACCAAACACACACACGACGCAGGATTACGAGCAACATTTACACACTCGCGACATCCAATCTTATCATATCTGATGCACTTTAATAGGAAGAAAAATGCATGTGCGCAATCATCATTAATTATGAACTGAAATGTGTTAAATGCTCTCAGACTGCAATATTGCAAGACTCGATCTGTTTTTAGTTTTGTTCAGGAAAATGATGAAAGGTAACCACTGCATTCCACACATCTCTCTCTCCATCCATCCATCCATCCATCCATCCATCCATCCATCCATCTCTCTCTCCATCTCGCGCGTGCTACAGAGGAAGACTGTCGTGAACTGGCATCTGTGTCTCGTCTTGGGGGCTCGAAAAGATAACCATTTACTCCGGAATAGCCTTGAAAATCATCTGCCCCTTCATCCGACATACAGTGGTGCTTGAAAGTTTGTGAACCCTTTAGAATTTTCTATATTTCTGCATAAATATGACCTAAAACATCATCAGATTTTCACACAAGTCCTAAAAGTAGATAAAGAGAACCCAGTTAAACAAATATGAGACAAAAATATTATACTTGCTCATTTATTTATTGAGGAAAATGATCCAATATTACATATCTGTGAGTGTCAAAAGTATGTGAACCTTTGCTTTCAGTATCTGGTATTCAGTATTTCTTTATGCAGAAATATAGAAAATTCTAAAGGGTTCACAAACTTTCAAGCAGCACTGTATAAGAATCCCAATCACTATCAGAATTCTTTCCAAAACCTGATTCCATATCAAGACTGGTCTAACCACTGCTGTGCACGGGAACGAAAATGATAACTGGATTGTTACACGTGTGACATCAGGCACCCCTTCAGGATCTTCCGGTTCGGTCTCGGCAGATTCCGTGAAAATCGGCTGATCTTATTGATTTTCCATCAATTTATGGCCTTTTGGATTAGCCATGGTTTGAAAACACATGGTCAATCAACTTAATGATTGTTGCTTTGTACAAGGAAAAAAGTGGGATTTTCAGGCATTACATACATTTTAAGAATCAAACAAATTGTTGGTTCAGCTTATAATCAGATCGAATATTTATAAGCTTTACAACTATAGGAAATGTTGTTTTGACAGTTTCTTGTCGATTTGTATATATTGTGTAATGAGTAAGCATCTTTGGTGCAACCGCATCTGAAAAACGTTCTTTTCCGAACTGGGAAACGCAGAAACGAAGCCGCGTCTACGTTCCTTTCCACAGCAAGTGAAACACTAAGAACATGCCAATGCTGAATAATCAATAACTGGTTAAAAAGCACAATTAATTCAAATCACATAATACAGTACCTGAAATAAGCTGCGCATTATTTTTTCTGTTCAAAACTACATGTATTTGGGGAAGTTTATTTCCAAACCTATATACTGTTTAAAGCTCTTCAGTGTTTCAGTATTTTAATATACAGCACATTACATACTTTTCATGCAATTTATGAGCAAAATTTGCACCTTTGCACATTTTTCAATCGACAAATTCAATTAAAATAAATCTAGAGCCTTAATGAGCAATCCTAAGATGATAAAAACTAGGAATTTTAAAACATTTTGGAAACATAGTACCAGTCAAATGTTTGGACACACCTTCTGATTCAATGGTTTTTCTTTATTTTTATGAATTAAAAGGACACTTCGCATCTTCAAGAACTTTATTTAACTGGGTTCTCTTTATCTACTTTTAGGACTTGTATGAACATCTGATGATGTTTTAGGTCATATTTATGCAGAAATACAGAAAATTCTAAAGAGTTCACAAACTTTCAAGCACCACTGGATGTTTATTTCTGTAATATCTCACAAAATATCAGGCCATTCTGTGGCTGGGAAGTTATTTAATTTGAGGGAATTCCCCTAGCAAATTAATGTGCATGGAATCGTTCACTTCGCGCAGTCAAGCAGACAGAGGCAGTCAGTGTGCACATGCGCAGGTTTACCACCTTCTTTTGGGTTTTACAGCAGCTGGCATCCACAGTGTTGCATTACTGCCATCTACAGGTTTACCTTTGACCGTGCACTGACAGTTCCAAAATTCTGTCGCTAAACAAACAGCTGATCACACCGAGGTGCTCGCTGACCGCCGATATTTATTAGTTTGGTCCTGCATTTCCTTTCCTTTGCAACATAACGTCTTTTCTTCTCGCTTTCCATTACTGTAGTCGGTCTTTCACGTTTCCTTCGCACACTCATTTTCGTCTCCTGTTTCAAATTTGTATCCCACAATGCCTTGCGCGAAAGGGGAAAGCCCACCACATGATGCATGATGTAGTATCTTGAATTGGGTCATGGTGAAGCAGGAAAAAACAGCAGAGAATTTAGGGCCACGTGGCTCTAACTTCATTAATTGTTCTATTTAAAATAAAAAAAACCTACAACCCCAATTCCAAAAAAGTTGGGACACTGTGTGCAACATAAATAAAAACAGAACGTGAAGATTTGCAAATCATGGAAACCCTATATTTCATTGAAAATAGTACAAAGACAACATATCAAATGCTGAAACTGATACATTTTGTTTTTTGAAAAATATATGCTCATTTTGAATTTCATGTCAGCAACACATTTCCAAAAAGTTGGGACAGGGGCAATAAAAGACTGAAAAAGTTGTGTAATGCTTAAAAAAAAAATTGGTTAATTGGCAACAGGTCATTAACATGATTGTGTATAAAAAGAGCATCCCAGAGAAAAGGAGTCTCTCAGAAGTAAAGATGGGGAGGGGTTCACCGCTCTGTGAAAGACTGCGTGGGCAAACAGTGCAACAATTTAAGAATAATGTTCCTCACTGTAAAATTACAAATAATTTGGGAATCACATCATGTATGGTCCATAATATCATTAAAAGATTCAGAGAATCTGGAGAAATCTCTGTATGCAAGAGACAAGGCTGAAAACTGACATTGGATGCCTGTGATCTTCAGGCCCTCAGGCGACACTGCATTAAAAGCAGACACGTGTCTGTAGTGGAAATCATTGTATGGGCTCAGGAACACTTCAGAAAACCATCATCTGTGAAAACAGTTCATTACTGCATCCACAAATACAAGTTAAAACCAGATATAAACAATATCCAGAAACACCGCCACCTTCTCTGGGCCCGAGCTCTTTTACGATGGACTGAGGCGAAGTGGAAAATTGTCCCGAGGTCTGACGAATCAAAAGTAGAAATTCCTTTTAGAAATCGTGGACACCACGTCCTCCAGGCTAAAGAGGAGAGGGACCATCTGGCTTGTTATCAGTGCACAGTTCAAAAGTCAGCATCTGTGATGGTATGAGGGTGCATTAGTGCACATGACATGGGTAACTTGTACGTCTGGGAAGGCATCATTAATGCTGAATGATATATCCACGTTTCAGAGCAATATGCTGCCATCCAGACAAAACCTTTTTCAGGGAAGGCCTTCCATCTTTCAGCAAGACAATGCCAAACCACTTTCTGCACATATTAAAACTGCATGGCTCTGTAGTTAAAGAGTCCGGGTGCTAAACTGGCCTGTCTGCAGGCCAGACCTGCCTCCCATTTAAAACATTTGGCGCATTATGAAGCGCAAAATATGACAAAGGAGACCCTGAACTGTTGAGCAACTGAAACTGTATATCAGGCAAGAATGGGACAACATTTCAATTTCAAAACTACAGCAGTTGGTCTCCTCAGTTCCCAAAAGTTTACAGAGTGTTGTTAAAAGTAGAGGTGATGCAACACAGTGGTAAACATGCCCCTGTCCCAACTTTTTGGAAATGTGTTGCTGACATCAAATTCAAAATGAGCATATATTTTTCAAAAAACAATAAAGTTTCTCAGTTTCAACATTTGATAGTTTGTCTTTGTACTATTTTCAATGAAATATAGGGTTTCCATGATATTGCAAATCTTCACATTCTGTTTTTCTTTACAGTTTACACAGCGTCCCAACGTTTTTGGAATTGGGGTTGTAATAAAATTCAACGTCTGATTCGAATTCAGCAGCTTTCGGTCCACTAAACACAAATAATTGGGTGTCGGGGAAAATTATTTTTATGACTGACACTTGAAAAATCTGAAAGGCAGTCTACTTTTAAGATAAAGTTGGCAATTCAAATTTGTTGTAGAAAAGGAAAGAACATACTTTCAGTAAATTCTGAATTAACTGTAACCTCATGGGCAAAGGCAGGTGCAAATCAGCTTGTGAGAAAGTACCTTCCTGTTACCCAATATCCAGCGAGTGATGAAATGCTATAGGAAAAAAGCAAAAGGTGGAATCTTAACAAACCTACATACAGCACTAGATTTTATGTACAGTTCGTGAAGAAGTTTGCCGACCCAAGGGGACTGCTGAAGCAGTCTGTAGACTGTATGCTTTTTTCACCACTTAAAGAATAGCAGAGGATAAAGTGCTTGCTTCTTGGAAACTGAACATTCAGAGAGCCCTGGAGAGCTCTTAGAAACTTAAACAAATCTCAAAAGCAGCCCTGAAATCACTAATCAAAACTAACCACATACTCCATGAACCCATTGGCTATAACAAATCTTCATTCTAACCTTCAGACACGAATTAAAGAAATGGGGCAATGCATCCAATACATTATCAATGAAATACTTTCATTTTTTTCCATATGA
Source organism: Neoarius graeffei (assembly GCF_027579695.1). Lineage (NCBI taxonomy): Eukaryota > Metazoa > Chordata > Actinopteri > Siluriformes > Ariidae > Neoarius > Neoarius graeffei. The sequence continues at coordinate 79,922,335 of NC_083575.1, forward strand.
TTAAAGAGGAATCCGCAACAAGACGAACTAAAACAAACAAAACAGCCGAGAGACGAAGCAGGTGCAGGTGGGTGTCCTTGAAACCAGTCCTCTTAGGACTACGAGATGGATGTTGCATTGAGTATGAGGGAAAGTGGTGCTGAGAGAAATGACAACTGCGAAGAAAAGAGGCAGAGAAATGGGATTTGGTGAATAAAGCCTTTCTAATTTGTACTTTATAGGCCGAAACCTTAATTAAGGAATGTACTTCAGAGAAATCCTTTGGGAGGATGAGCTTAGAAAGAGAGGTATAAATGGAAACGATGGAGATGACGGAAGGAAGGAGACAGAGATAATCAGAATCAGAAACACTTTAATTGCCAGGTATGTGGACACACACGAGGAATTTGACTCCGGTTCACTTAGCTGTCATAGTACAAAACAGATAAAGCGTAGACACAAAACCAAACAAACAACAACAAAAATAGGTGCATAGTGCAAAGTAATCCAGGTAAGTCAAGTATGGAATAGTTAAATAAATATAAAGTATACAGTGTGCACAGAATGACGGTATAAGTGTTCAGATATTTTACAAGTGATATTACTGATATATGAATCTGGATTTTAGCTGTTCATCACAGAAAGGATTTCCCTTTTGGTGCAATATGGTGCATAGTGCAAAGATGAATAGTAAATTTAAATAAGTATAAATATAAGTAACAATGAGCACAGAATGACAGTATGTGTGCGCAGATATTTTGCAAGTGATATTACTGATATATGAATCTGTATTTTAGCTGTTCATCACAGAGACAGCCTGAGGGAAGAAACTATTCTTGTGTCTCGTTGTTTTTGCATACAGAGATCTATATCGCCTCCCTGAGGGGAGAAGATTAAACAGATTGTGACCAGGGTGTGATGGGTCCGCAGAGATGTTACCTGCCCGTTTCCTGACTCTGGACAAGTATAAGTCTTGAATGGAGAGCGACAGAAGCATTTTCAACCCTTTGGTTGAAGTTCTACCGAAATGCGATTTTGCATGCAAGAAAATGGAAACAGCGGAAACTGTATACCTTGCCCAATTTTTTTTTTTTAATGCTTGGCTGATGTATCATAACACATGTGTGATAGGTGATGATGAAAACTGACTTTCTACCGTAAATAAACTATGACTTGGCACATTTGAGTTCCAGACTTTCCATTGGCGTGTTGTTGATTGGTGCCTCTCCTCAAAACGTTCACAGCATGTGATGAGAAAACACAATTTGAAGTTTGACCATTTTTTTTGGAAATCCAATAAATATTGGTAATGTCAGTATGTAAACCTGCAGCCTGTTGCACCAACACTGCAATACATTAATGGCATTTAGCAGATGCTCTTATCCAGAGCGACATACAACATACCTAGAGTAGCCTGGGGAGCAATTAGGGATCTAAAAGTCTGAGAGCACGAGTGAAAATGCTTCTATTTTACATTACAGGCATTTAGCAGATGCTCTTATCCAGGCTGATGTATAACATACCCAGGTGTTAGGGACCTTGCTCAAGGGCACTTCAGCCATTCCTGCTGGTCCAGGGAATCAAACCAGCAACCTTTTGGTCCCAAAGCTGCTTCTCTAACCATTAGGCCATGGCTTCCCCAGAACATAAGCTCTATTATAGCATAGTTTGAACATAAACGTCCATTAGGTTCATGTTTACAAACTGTGAAAAAATGAATGCATTCGTCAAATAGCAAGTTATAACAAATACTATTCTATCCACATTCACTGGATATGAGCAATCATGCGCTCTGATTGGCTACTCTACTACTAGGCTATCAGCTCATATACCACGAGTAGAGAAAAACAAAATGGTGGAGCATGGCAACCAACTGAGGACAAAAACTCTACTCGAAAACAAACCCCTCCAAAAATACAACAAAAAAAGCAACAAAATATGGAATAAAAGTATTTCATGGTAAGAACGTATTTTTTTTTATTTTTCAAGAATTATTATAGCATTTTACCGAACCATTTCAACAATTACTGAAATTCAGCGGTTGCATATGAGGTGCCAAGAGAGTTAAAAATAAAGCCCATTAACTTCTGATTGAGCTTACTTAACAAGCCTACCAGTTGGCTCTGACAGGCATGTATAACCGAGATCCATCAATCATCTCTCATTTAAGGTTATAACAGTTCAATTAATCGAACAGAATGCCGCAAATGGAAAAATAAGACGTTCCCCAGAGCCGAGAAGAATGCCGTCGTCAGTGCTAGGAGAGAAAAACAGAGCGGCGATAACAAGCTAAAACTCAAACTCCTACACAGACCATTAGTCACAAGGGAGTTTTGATGATGAAGAAGAATTAAAATCAAGACGTAACGGCAATTAAAACTGGATGGGAAACGGATCTGGGAGGGTTTTTACTTCTTATATTTATATAAGGAAAACGGTCCAGCTGGTAAAATTTCAGTGGTAAAACAACACTTAATGAAACGAGTGCGTTCTTTTTAATTCTTTGATTTGTTTTGCCCATTTTCTCTTTCCCTCCCTCAGCACGGTTCCTGAAATGCAGTGCTTCACAGCGAGATCCCAGCGCAGCATCAGTAATAGATCCAGGCACAAAACTGCACCAGCAGTCCACAAGGCCGGGCATGAAGACGGCTATAACAAGGCTCTGGAGGCTCGACGTTTCGCCCACTAATGCTTCTTTTCAAGGATTCATTGCCATTTCTTACTTCCTAAATATCTCTTCTACCCACTGACCTTTAATCCCCTCAAAAGATTTACAGTTCAAACACCTCAGACAGGTAGATACCAGAGGAAAGTAGACAGCTATGTCCCGAGTGTCACCCTAATCCTTACACATACACACACGGATATGTATTCGAAATACACAAGAGCTTCACATTTCCCAGGAGGCCCCCTGGGCCTCCAGCTTTGCTGCAATGATTATGAGAAAGAATACTCTTTCCTTCTGACAGGAAGCGCCCTGTATCAGTTCTGATGGCAAAATGTTATCTTCCTGGGACAGTTTGCCTGCCTGAGCAATAATAAGGTGGTAATAACACTCTGGAGGCCCAGCAACTTTCATGAGGAGAACAATGGGGGAGGGAAAGATGATGTATAAAGCTACAAACACCTTCTAATTCAACGTTTTTTCTTTATTTTTATGAATTAAAAGACTCGTGTCTTAAAGTAACAATGGACGTCATTTCTCTTTACTTCGTTGAGCGGTTCTTGACATAATATGTATGGATTACTACAGTTGTGCTATTTATAGCGCTATTTACTGTGTTTTTTTTTTATTATTAGCTCATCCAGCCGACAGGTGATGAGTTTATGCCATCGTGTGTTCCGTCCGGCGTCGTCCACATTTCACGAAAATCGCTTCTTCACTCTCTCAATTCTTCACAGATTTTTATTCTTTTTGGCAGGAAGGTAGGTCTGCCTGGGGTGCATATCGGTTCTACTCAAATTTGCATAATTGCAGTTAATAATGAAGATATGGAGTAATTAATCAAACCCTAACGAGCAGTTTCCACACAAATCACTTCTTCTCCCTCAATTTGTCACCGATCTTGATTCTTTCTGGCATGAAGGGTGCAAATAACTTCTACCCAGATTTGCTTAATTACAATTATTAATTAAGTTACGGACTAATTAAAGGAGAACTGAAGGCAATTTTTTTTATCATCAAAATTCTATTTCTCATTTTATTAAATATCGGAATGCATTTTTGATAGCTATTTGGTCATTGCTATAGCAAGTTATGAGTGTTTGAAATACGCTATGTAATACATCAGTCCATACCATATGTCAAAGCAATGGCTGTAAACGAGATGCGTTGAGACCTGTGCGAGACATCGTAGGACGGAAGTAAAACGTACAGCGGAAATCAAAGTGACCGACATCTGCCAAGGTTGCCAAAAGACAAGCGCGCCCTCTTTCGAATGCTGATGTAATCAAGCCGGAAGTTTTGTTTGTTTTGATAGCAATCAGGAAAGTTTGAAAAAAGTAGGCAGTAATCTTCATTTAAACTCGTTTTTGTGCAATATTTCGTTTGGAAAACAGTTTTCAAAATGGCGGCACTGACACCTGGCTGACACTTCTTCACGTTTCGAAGTCTCGCACAAGTCTCGTGAAGATCGTGCGGATAAGCGACGCCTGCCGTGGACCAAACCAACTAAATTCAACACGGCTAAAAACCGAATAGGCCGATAAGTATAATATTTAATTGTAATTAGTTGCCAATACGAGTCACGATATAAGGTTACTAAAACTGAAAACGTAATTGAATAACACGTTAAGAAATAAAGCAAGTTTAAAAATGACTTTAGTTCTCCTTGAAGCCTGAATGAGCAGTTCAACAAAAATCAGTCAATTCCTCACAATTCTGGATTCTTTCTGGCAAATAAGTCGGTATTCCTAGGGTGTGTATAGCTTCTATATATAGCTTGTATATAGCTTGCAATGTTTATTGCGCAAGGTGGCCCACTTTAAATCGTTCGCTTCTGGACTAGACGGGGCCGGAGTGAGCTACGCCGTCATTGACCGTCTCGTTTACTATTTACTGTTTGATCTCAAACGCACCAAGGCGGCAAGAAACTCGTCAACTAATTACCTTTTGACGAAGCACCTGTTAATTGAAAAGCATTCCAGTTGACAACCTCATGGAGCTGGTTAAGATAATGCCGATAGCGTACAAACAGTCATCAAGGTAAACGCTGGATACTTTGAAGAGTCTAAACCATGCAACCTTTTGTGAAAGTATTGTTTCATTTACCACATCATTCCATATCTGTTCCAGATGTTACTTCATAGTTTTGATGTCTTCAGTATTGTTCATTTTATACAATGGTCAAAATACAGAAAACCCTATGAGTGAGTAACGGTGTACAAACTTTTCACTGGTACTGTACATTCGCTCACAGTCTTTATATCGGGAGAAAACCGTGTAATCAGGGATCAGCAATTAATAATTCAGAAATAATCATCAATCCTGATCTGTGATGATTGGGAGTAATCGTCTCTATCAGCATCTCTAACACTAGTTCCTGCTGCAAGGCAAATCACAGGTTTATATCTGATGCATTGTTGTTTCCATAGTAACAGTTATAGAACTTGTATGGCAGACTGACCACATAAAAGGATTTAAAATGTCATTTTGCAGAAAGATTTTTTCTTCTCTAAGGGTACATTTATTTGGCATGTATAGAAGAGGCTTTATAAAAGCCAGCAATTTTTCCACCATGTTGAAAGTCTTCAGGGCAGGATGCTGCACTTCCAGGATTCTCAGTAAGATGATCAGTTTAACTTCGAGAGAGACAAAAAAAAAAAAGAAACTTGATGGAATGACTGATTCTAGCTGCTATAATGTAAGAGGAACTAGCTTGTTACCCAGAGGTTCCACAACATCATACCTACTGCTGTCAGACTGTATAACATCCACAACTTGTAACGTAGCACCAAAAACCTGTTTGTTGTTTAATTTGCACTACTTCACCACTACTACCTCTGCCATCTCTCATCGATGCAATTATTATGTGCAATAATATAGGCCCTAAACTATTTGATGCATACTTATATATATATATATATATATATATATATATATATATATATATATATACACACAACCCCGATTCCAAAAAAGTGGGGACAAAGTACAAATTGTAAATAAAAACGGAATGCAATAATTTACAAATCTCAAAAACTGATATTGTATTCACAATAGAACATAGACAACATATCAAATGTCGAAAGTGAGACATTTTGAAATTTCATGCCAAATATTGGCTCATTTGAAATTTCATGACAGCAACACATCTCAAAAAAGTTGGGACAGGGGCAATAAGAGGCTGGAAAAGTTAAAGGTACAAAAAAGGAACAGCTGGAGGACCAAATTGCAACTCATTAGGTCAATTGGCAATAGGTCATTAACATGACTGGGTATAAAAAGAGCATCTTGGAGTGGCAGCGGCTCTCAGAAGTAAAGATGGGAAGAGGATCACCAATCCCCCTAATTCTGCGCCGACAAATAGTGGAGCAATATCAGAAAGGAGTTCGACAGTGTAAAATTGCAAAGAGTTTGAACATATCATCATCTACAGTGCATAATATCATCTAAAGATTCAGAGAATCTGGAAGAATCTCTGTGCGTAAGGGTCAAGGCCGGAAAACCATACTGGGTGCCCGTGATCTTCGGGCCCTTAGACGGCACTGCATCACATACAGGCATGCTTCTGTATTGGAAATCACAAAATGGGCTCAGGAATATTTCCAGAGAACATTACCTGTGAACACAATTCACCGTGGCATCCGCCGTTGCCAGCTAAAACTCTATAGCTCAATGAAGAAGCCGTATCTAAACATGATCCAGAAGCGCAGACGTCTTCTCTGGGCCAAGGCTCATTTAAAATGGACTGTGTCAAAGTGGAAAACTGTTCTGTGGTCAGACGAATCAAAATTTGAAGTTCTTTATGGAAATCAGGGACGCCGTGTCATTCGGACTAAAGAGGAGAAGGACGACCCAAGTTGTTATCAGCGCTCAGTTCAGAAGCCTGCATCTCTGATGGTATGGGGTTGCATTAGTGCGTGTGGCATGGGCAGCTTACACATCTGGAAAGACACCATCAATGCTGAAAGGTATATCCAGGTTCTAGAGCAACATATGTTCCCATCCAGACGACGTCTCTTTCAGGGAAGACCTTGCATTTTCCAACATGACAATGCCAAACCACATACTGCATCAATTACAGCATCATGGCTGCGTAGAAGGAGGGTCCGGGTACTGAACTGGCCAGCCTGCAGTCCAGATCTTTCACCCATAGAAAACATTTGGCACATCATAAAACGGAAGATACGACAAAAAAGACCTAAGACGGTTGAGCAACTAGAATCCTACATTAGACAAGAATGGGTTAACATTCCTATCCCTAAACTTGAGCAACTTGTCTCCTCAGTCCCCAGACGTTTACAGACTGTTGTAAAGAGAAAAGGGGATGTCTCACAGTGGTAAACATGGCCTTGTCCCAACTTTTTTGAGATGTGTTGTTGTCATGAAATTTATAATCACCTAATTTTTCTCTTTAAATGATACATTTTCTCAGTTTAAACATTTGATATGTCATCTATGTTCTATTCTGAATAAAATATGGAATTTTGAAACTTCCACATCATTGCATTCCATTTTTATTTACAATTTGTACTTTGTCCCAACTTTTTTGGAATCGGGGTTGTGTATATATATATATATATATATATATATATATATATATATATATATATAAAACATTTATGTATATGTGTGTATATACTAGTGCATCTCAAAAAATTAGAATACCATGCTGAGGACCGAGCTGAGAAATATATTCGCTATGCAGAGAATAATGGCGTTTTTTAAAAGCAATGATGGTGGAAACAAGAAAAGAACAGACGAGGAAGAAAGTGTAGTGAAGAAAGCTAGAACGACGGGAGAAGGTGCGGGAAAATTATACTAGTGCATCTCAAAAAATTTGAATACCATGAAAAAGTTCCTTTTTTTTCATAATTTAATTCAAAAACGTAAACTTTCATATATTCTATACTCATTACATGTAAAGTGAAATATTTAAAGCCTTTTTTGTTTTAATTTTGATGATTATGGCTTATAGCTCATGAAAATCAGAAATCCAGTATCTCAAATTATTAGAATATTCCCTAAGATCAATCAAAAAAAAGGATTTACAATACAGAAATGTCCAACTTCTGAAAAGTATATTCATTTATACACTCAATACTTGGTTGGGGCTCCTTTACCATGAATTACTGTATCAGTGCGGCGTGGCATGGAGGTGATCAGTCTGTGGCACTGCTGAGGTGTTATTGAAGCCCAGGTTGCTTTGATAGTGGCCTTCAGCGTATCTGTATTTTTGGGTCGGGTGTTTCTCATCTTCCTCTTGGCAATACCCCATAGATTCTCTATGGGGTTCAGGTCAGGCAAGTTGGCTGGCCAATCAAACACAGTAATATCATGGTCAGCAAACCATTTGGTAGTAGTTTTGGCACTGTGGGTAGGTGCTAAGTCCTGCTGGAAAAGGAAATCAGCATCTCCAAAAAGCTCATCAGCAGATGGAAGCATGAAGTGCTCTAAAATCTCCTGGTAGATGGCTGTGTTGACTTTGGACTTGATAAAATACAGTGGACCAACACCAGCAGATGACATGGCACCCCAAATCATCACGGACTGTGGAAACTTCACACTGGGCTTCAAACACCTTGGATTCTGTGCCTCTCCACTCTTCCTCCAGACTCTAGAACCGTGATTTCCAAATTAAATGCAAAATGTACTTTCATCTGAAAAGAGGACTTTGGACCACTGAGCAACAGTCCATTTCTTTCTCTCCTTAGCCCAGATAAGACACTTCTGACATTGTCTCTGGCTCAGGAGTAGCTTGATATTAGGAATGCGAAAGTCGTATCCCCTTTCTTGAAGATGTCTGTTCGTGATGGGTCTTGATACACTGACACCAGCCTCAGTCCACTCCTTGTGAAGCTCTCCCAAGTTCTTGAATCAACTTTTCTTGACAATCCTCTCAAGACTGCGGCCATCCCTGTTGCCTGTGCACCTTTTCCAGCCACCCTTTTTAGCAACGACCTTTTGTGGCTTAACCTCCTTGTGGAGGGCATCAGTGATCATCTTCTGGACAACAGTCAAGTCAGCAGTCTTCCCCATGATTGTGGTTGTGTGTACTGAACTAGACCGAGAGATACACTGTGTTCATACTGTTTTACTCAAACTCGAAATGAAATATTCTAATATTTTGAGATTTTTTTTATGTTTTGTACTGTATGCCATACTGATTAAAATTAAAATAGAAAAATGCTTGAAACATTTTAGTTTATGTGTAATGAGTCTATAATATATAACATTTTCACTTTCTTAAATAACTAATGGAAAATATTGAACTTTTTCACAATATTCTAATTTTTTGAGATGCACTAGTATACACAGTGTCTACCTGTAATGTGCAATTTTTCCGAGCCTCTCAATAAGGCAATTTTTCTGTACTTTTTCACGGTAGATAATGCAAATAGCCCTCTGTATTCAATCCTTCGTTTGTCTAATTTTTATTTCAGTTTTATTTGTTATCTGTTTGATATTTTCTTGCTACTGTAACATGTGAATTTCCCCGATGTGGGATGAATAAAGTGAATCTAATCTAATCTAAATGTAAATATACACGACTAAACAGACTTATTGATGGGTTTCATGTGCTGTACGTATGCATACTAAATGAGGAGTGCGTGTGTGTGTGTGTGTGGGTACAAAACAAATCTCCGTTCAGTATTGTTGAAGTTATCGTTAAGTTGCCTGGTACTGATAATTTATTTTACCAGACTTATGCCATCTTACGTTGTCCGTTGCCAGAACAGAAGTACAACTAGACCAGACTTAGTATTCTAGCAATCCTGCAGGGCTTTGAATCCTTTTCGTGATAAATCGGAGCTGACTTTGGCTACTTACAATAAACTGGGAAAACTGGACCGAGATACAAAGTAAAAACACTTGTGTTTGCAGTGTTCATTTTATATCAGGTAAGCGTTTCAGTGCAGTTTTTATACAGATCTAATTAACAGTTATTCCATGAAATCAAGTCGTACATGAGCTGACAGCTGAAGACGCGTAGCACCAAGTCAGCTTATAATCCATGTACAACGAGATTGAGTGGAATAACTGTTTTATTCTATCCACGTTCACTGGATTTTGAAATTTTTGCAAATTTGATGAAGAAAAACTTTATACAAAATGTCTGACAAAATCATTTCGGCTTAGAGTGTAAACAAACCGGCGAAATGACGGTAGCAATTTGTGAAAAATGCTATAATAATAATAATAATAATTCTTGAAAAAAATAAATATATATATATATATATATATATATATATATATATATATATATATATATATATATATTTATATACACACACATTCTTACCATCAAATACTTTTATTCCATATTTTGTTGATTTTTTTTTGTATCTGAGCAATTCCAGCGTTATGGACGTGACACTTGAACTCAAAATGGCAACAAATGACCCAGTGCATGTTTTATTGTCTCCCAGTATTTAAACAGGTGTTGCATATTTTAAGGCTGTACCATACTGGAGAAGTGATAGAACAAGAACAATTCCCATAGTACATCTAGGGCATGCCAGGAAATGCCAATAAAAGATGCGTTATGGATGTGACAGAAAAAGTATCACTTTTCTTGGGTGACTGTACATTTTTATCAAACTCTGTGAAATTGTAAACCTAATGTCGAAATGGAGAGATCCATTTGATAGAGGGGTCCAAGGTGAATATTAAAAAATCTTTGTTTAAAATATTTTGTATTTCATGCAGAGTTTCGGAAGGAAAAGTCAGCGTTATGGATGTGACGCGTCTGAAATAGACATGGCATATGTTTAGAAAATCAGCAATTTAACCACCATAACCCTTTGAAAAACTCTCTAAATATCAGCTAAAACTATCAAAGTTCTTAAATAATATTTAGGATGGCTATTGTTTTGCTGTTTTGTGGATTTTAGCATACATTTCTGTGGCTTGTGGCAATAATATAGAACTGTACATGATCAAAGTTGATTTTAGCTTGGGTTTTACATTATAAGAAAGAAAGACTGACAGTGACATATTAGGTTGGTTACAAATTGGTTCAACTTATTCACATCTGTAAAATACAGGCCTAGGTGATATCTCTGGGAGTGGTTTTGATGTATTACATGTTGCTTTATTTTTGCATGGTGAGGTTGACATTTACATGGAATTGCCCATCTTTACCTTGCCCGCTACGGAGTAAGTAGGGCGAGGTATTATTTTCAGTGGGGTTTCTTTCTTTCTTTCTTTCTTTCTTTCTTTCTTTCTTTCTTTCTTTCTTTTTTAAGCAACATTACAAGAAAAACAGCTGGACCAATCTTCATGAAACTTTCAGGATAGGTGGGCATTGATCTCAAATAGAACCTCCAACATTTTGAGTCATCCAGTCAAGGTCACCAAAAAGGTCAAAATCCCTTTTTTTTTGCGATATCTTCCTTCATATTCATGATATTTACTTCAAACCAAATCCAAAATGTTCATCTTTCAATTATGCTTCCATTTATATGCTACATGATGGAGTATCGCTCATATTTTTCTTAGCAGTTGGGGGTCAAATGTCAGGGGTCAAGGTCACGGGTTTTTAGAGGCTCATAACTGGGAAACGGTTCAAGATAGATACTTAATATTACTGACATAAGGGAAGTCATATTTGGACTTTCATTTGGCACCATGAGCTTTGACCTTGAAAGGTCATGCGCAGGGTCATGGATTTTCATAGGCTCATAACTGTGAAACGGTTCAAGAAAAAGAGCTAATATTATTGACATATAGGAAGTCATATATGGAGCACTTGCATGTAACGTCACATCTGATCCAGATTGTAAACAGACGCCACCTTGTCGGTCAAACGCCATATTTCCGCCTTCTACTTCTACCTTTTCTTCTGGAAATCCTTACTATATACAATTCTACTACAACGTCAACTCCACTGAAAATCAATAAAACATAAGACGAGTGGAATCCTGTGTCCGAGTCCTTCCCTTTCAAGTGTGGAAAACCCATGATGCTCACATACACTTGACAGTAGGCTGCCACGGGACCCTGACAGACATGCAAAATGGATTGCTGCTATCAGGTATACCGTATATACAGTAATAGTGATAGACTACTGATACTTGATCTAACTGATAATATAAAATATTCAACCATAATAGTGGATATGGCGGCACATGATGGGGATGCTGCGGCTACAAGCTCTCCCTACCTGTGCACGTTTTTTGTTTTTTGTGTGTATTTTTGCGTGTTGTTCGTCTGTACCGGACTTCAATATCCACTACAACCGTATGGACTTACTAGACATTGGTTTCCAGCAGAAAATGACGATTTGTAGCGATTTCCATCGCATGCACAACATTCCGGACGAGACAGCGAGACCAGCGGGGTCTCAATACTTAAGTGACTTACCCGTCCAATGAGGATTGTTATTTTCTTGTTTACAAGATGCCACATGGCGGCACGGTGGTGTAGTGGTTAGCGCTGTCGCCTCACAGCAAGAAGGTCCTGGGTTCGAGCCCCGGGGCCGGCGAGGGCCTTTCTGTGTGGAGTTTGCATGTTCTCCCCGTGTCCGCGTGGGTTTCCTCCGGGTGCTCCGGTTTCCCCCACAGTCCAAAGACATGCAGGTTAGGTTAACTGGTGACTCTAAATTGACCGTAGGTGTGAATGTGAGTGTGAATGGTTGTCTGTGTCTATGTGTCAGCGATGACCTGGCGACTTGTCCAGGGTGTACCCCGCCTTTCGCCCGTAGTCAGCTGGGATAGGCTCCAGCTTGCCTGCGACCCTGTAGAACAGGATAAAGTGGCTAGAGATAATGAGATGAGATGAGAAGATGCCACATCTGAGGGCGGCTGACAAATCCTGAATTTCTGTAAAGATAACTGTCCAGAGATTTATAAGCACGCAGTGCTTCATCACTGAACAGCGAGGGAAAGTTAATGAGGTAATTATACACATCTGGGTATTTCACCTCTGGCAGTTCAATATCCATTGACACGGTCATGAAAACTACGTCCGGTAAGCCATAAGGGTCACTAATCTGTAGATCGTTTATTTTAGACATATATCTAGTTATCTGTTCATTAGAAAAATGAGCCGTGTAGTCCGTCAGTTGAAATTGATCCATTTTGTACACGAGTGCAGCAGTATTCAGCGGTGTTTTTTACCGACAAGATGGTGGCTGTTTACATTCCGGTCATGTGACTGCAAGAGGTCTATTGGCTCTCATTTGGCACCATGAGTGACCTTGAAAGGTCAAACACAAGTTCACGGGTTTTCAGAGGCTCATCACTTTAAAATGGTTCATGATAGATGTTTACTATCATCAACATGTAAGAAGTCTCATATGGGCTTTCAGTTGCCGCCATGACCTTTGACCTTGAATGACTCTGAAATGTCAAACTCAAGGTCATGGATTTTCACAGGACTATAACCTGACAGCTGATGATTGAGAAATATTACCATTATCAACATATAGGTAGTCCCATATGGGCTTTCATTTAGCACCATGAATGCTGACCTTGAAATGTCAAACTGAAGGTCACGGATTCACCTTGTAAGCTCAATAGGCCAAACTGCCAGGCGAGGTTTGTTTTGCCTGGCAATACTTGTTTGGGATTTTGTTTTCGAGTAGAGTTTTTATTTCATCCTTGGTTGGTTCAGCAACACGCCCAGCCATTTCATGGTATATGAGCTGATATCCTAGTAGTAGAGAAGCCAATCAGAGTGCACGATTGCTCATATCCAGTGAATCCGGATAGAATAATAAGCAATACAATACAATGAACTTGTTATTAACGTAGGAACATCTAAGCTTTCAGTAAAAGAGATAAATTACGCCGAACCCCATCTGTTATTATAGGCCTAAATGTTTGTCGGCGAGATTAGGGGAATATTATCGAGCCCTGGTGTTGACTTAGCAGAACCCTGGCTTTTAAAATGCAAAACATTTTTCTTAAGTAAAAATGCTCGGGGCTGGCACGGTGGTGCAGTGGTTAGCGCTGTCGCCTCACAGCAAGAAGGTCCGGGTTTGAGCCCCGTGGCCGGCGAGGGCCTTTCTGTGCGGAGTTTGCATGTTCTCCCCGTGTCCGCGTGGGTTTCCTCTGGGTGCTCCGGTTTCCCCCACAGTCCAAAGACATGCAGGTTAGGTTAACTGGTGACTCTAAATTGACCGTAGGTGTGAATGTGAGCGTGAATGGTTGTCTGTGTCTATGTGTCAGCCCTGTGATGACCTGGCGACTTGTCCAGGGTGTACCCCGCCTTTCGCCCGTAGTCAGCTGGGATAGGCTCCAGCTTGCCTGCGACCCTGTAGAACAGGATAAAGCGGCTAGAGATAATGAGATGAGATGAGAAAAATGCTCGGTTTTTCAATGAGATGTGTCTATATGAGGCCACTTGCTAATATCGCTAGACCACTTATCAGTAATTGTGTACGGATCACCAAGCTGCTCACTTGAACTTCATGTTAATTTATCGAAATAAGCCACGGTGTCCTCAGGTGAGAGGCTATTTAAGTATTTTGAACTATTTAAGGCATGATTCATTTTATTTACTCTTGTGTGAAAATCTATACATGTGCGCTTACCTGGCAATGTAAGCATGTCAAAATCGGAAGCTTCTTTTGCACCCGCATGATGAAAGCAATATTTACGAACACTGAAACGGGTCTATAATAAGAGGAATAAAACGCTTCAGGATGTGCTGTTACAGGAAATCATTACACGGCTTTGTCAAATGCTAGATTCTGATTGGTCAGTTATGGCATTCTATGGACTTATAATGTGTCTAATCGACCACGTCATTAGCAGAAGCCAGAAAATAAGCTTTAAATCAATAAAATAATTTTAAATCAATATTTTGTGACAAATTATATGTATTTTAGTAAGTAGCGGTGTAATAAATGAGATAATGTACAGTGAGCTATAAACCCTTCAGGGTGATTCAAGGCCCCTCCGCTTCACATCAGCTTCCTGTATCACCCTGTTGGGGTGTATTTCATGATAATTACCAGCTCGCTGTACATTATCCCTGATTAATCAACTTCCAGGACTTGTTGAGCTGCATCACACCATCCAGCTTACCTCAGAGAGCAAATTAATAAGTACCTTTTTATTATATTTCTTCACTAAGGTATGTTGTGCCCTATATAACTAATAAAACTTATTTTTAAACAACAGATAAAGCACAAAAAGCTATGTGGGTGGCCATGCTTTGGACACATCTACACATAACTGCTCATCTCCGGAAGCTGAGCAGACGAACCTGGCTGAGCTGTAATAAGGCACTAGAGGTCCTGGGTGTCTCAGCTTTTCTCCTTGTTAAGCATTCATGGCCATCATCAGCCTTTCCTCAACTCCCAACCTGATCTTCTGCCTTTAAACGACTTCAACATGTCTAGGGATGAACCACCTTCCCTTCAGCAGGTAGAAAATAAAGCTTGACCAAAGCACTTGGCTGAAAAAAGCTGCCTCGTATTAACGTACAATGGATCCGCACTGGTGAAAATCACGTCACTACAATATTGATTGTTCATCAGCAAAAAAGATGGCTTTTTGATGACTCTTGGTGTATTTTGGAGTGCTAGCGCGTAGTAGTGTACTCCAGTGTTAAAATACACAAAAAAACCCAAACACTATTTTCAGTGGCAGGTCGGAAACAGAAATGTTCATCATTAAACCATAGTCAATATTTAATAGGCCAGAGACTGCAGAATTTCATTTGACCAAATGCCATATATATCCCATTCTATAATTGCAGGTACGTTTCAAGTGTCAACTCCCTTATCGTTAAACTGGGTAATCCATTAAAAGAACCAACTATACTAAGTAACTTTAAAAACGCACAATGGAATTCAACACGATATCACTTTAGATCCATGCATATATTTGAAATTTATGATATTGTATGTAATGCACACACATCTTGAAACATCGATAAAGGACATTTATTGTCAAACTCAAGAATTAATTCACAATAAAAAAATTCAAAGTGACAGTTGGTCCATGTTCGGACCGTCATGCTGGAGATTCTGGGTCTGTGTCGTCCAGGGGTCTCAGCAGCAGTGACTGAGGGTGTCAGGAATCTGTCACGGAGGTGAGCTAGCCTGATGTGCTGATCCTGAACTGGCGTCGTGACTCGAGGCTGACCAGGGCGTGGACGATCCCTGGTGCTCCCTGTCTGTCTGTAACGCTGACTCAAATGGGAAATGGTCGAATGATGAACACCGAAGTGCCGGGCGACCTCTGTCTGTGTACTTCCAGCACGCAACATCCCGATGGCCTGTTCACGTTGATTTTGGCTTAGGCGTGGCATCTTCAATAATGACAATTTTCCCATCATTTCCCCCGGGTATTTATAGGCAAGATTGTGTGTGTACAGTGTATGCAAAATTTGTTTGAAAATTAAAGCCTGTCCATGTCATTGACTACCCGAGTCATATTGTACGTTATTGAGTACAACTCCCTTAAATTCTGATTTGAGCACAGATTTGGAACTTATTCGGGCAGAACGAAGTTATTTTTCCATTGTGATATATTTCTTTTCTTCTTGAGATAAACTCAGCACGAATTCAGCAAGTTTTATCAATGTGCGTTTTTAAAGTTACTTAGTGTATAACAGTCGACATTTCTCCACCATTTTTGCTGTGTTCACACTTATACCGGTACGAAAGTGGTATAACTGTATCGATGCAAAGTATACCGGTACAGTTTAGTGCATCTGTCCACACTAGCGAGAAACTAGGGCGTAATTTTGGGTAGGGACGCTAGGGACGTGTCCCTACCAATATTCAGCCGCTACTGTGTAATCACTATCAATAAAACCAATGTCCTAACCTGAGCAATGATTATATGGCACACAAAGGGTTAAATGTATGACACTGCTAATAATCCCCCCTCTAACGTAGAGATCATTCTCTGATTAGCTACCTGTTTCTCGCTAACTTGCATGGTTGGCTATCCCAGCTGTCACTCCATCTGCTGTAAAAGCAGCACACTTCCCACAGCAGCCGTGACTACCTGCCCATCAACCCCCCGTATCTCACACGTACACACCTGACCTACCCCACGCACCCCATGACGGCCCCCCTCCCAAGAAACGAGACGTTCGTTCATTCTTCTTCAAAGTCAAGAATGTAAGTGCATAAATGAAATTTACATTTCATTTATGTGTACTTACCGTACATGTTGTAGTTATGTTTCAATGTTCTTGATGTTCAATGTATGTTAATTGACAGTATGTTGCACTTTTGCAGCCCTTAACATCCTGCATGAGTAAAGCTGAGGACTCTGAAGTTGCCTCCTTGACTTTCATTACATGACATTACATTAAGCTGACGCTTTTATCCAAAGCGACTTACTTGGTACAGGGTATTGGTTACAGTCCCTGGAGCAATGTTGGGTTAGGTGCCTTGCTTCAGCCATGGATGGAGATGTAGGGAGAGGTAAGGGTGGGATTTGAACCTGCAACCCTGGGATCCAAAGACCAACTCCCTAACCATTAGGCCACGGCTGCCCTCGTTAACCTAGAAGATCTGCATGATGTGAAATTATGATTGCTAATGGAAAAAAAAACACCTTTCGGAAGCTCTGCCTTGGATCACTTTTGTGTCCCCACCAATGTCAAAATCAAAGTTACTCCCTTGGCAAGAAATGTTTGCGGTTTTCTTTCATGGTAATTGAAATGCGCGTGTGCGAAATGTTTCCGTGGTTACCGAGTAACTTCCTTCCGAGAATATGGCGGATGAAACAGCGTGTGTGTGCTTTTTGTTGTCAATGTACAGTCTGTATTTCTGGTGGTCATTTATTCAGTTGAATCGTATAAAACGCGCGAGGCAGGTGAGAAAGAAACAAAGAAAACGAATTCCCTTTCTCCCCCCTCACTTTCTCCCTCTTCCCTTCTCTTCCCCTCCCTTTTCCTCCTTTCTTCCTCCCTCCCTCCCCCATCTCCCTTTCTCCCCCCTTTCTTTGCTCCATGTAGCTCCACGGTCGATTTGAGCCATTTTGACGTTTTATTTACAGCTGGAAAGCGTGTGCGTATTGTATTGTATGAATAACCCAGATGATGTAGGAATGGTTCATTGCGCTTGCGCATTATATTTGTATCGATACAGAGCTGCTTCATCTGTCCACACTACGCGAAGCGCTACAGTACCGATACGAAACCCATACATTTGTGGGTTTCGTACCGATACAGTTATACCGCTACAGTACCGGTATAGTTGCTAGTGTGGACAGGTGTTACAGTACGAAAGTAGTATCGTATCGGTACAAAATCCCTAGTGTGGACAGGGTATTAGTGTCTTAACTCCACATGCTAACCTCAAACTAGCTACCACGTGGCATGTATAAAAACAGAATTTTATGGATTTTAATCAGATTATTATTGTTTGGGGAAAAAAAAATGAGCGAGATATTCATTCCAATATCACAACAACAGATTTGATGAACAGAGGTGGACAGTAACGAAGTACATTTACTTGAGTACTGTACTTAAGTACACTTTTTGACTATCTGTACTTTACTTGAGTATTTTTTGGGGGAAACTTATGACTTTAACTTCACTCCATTTGACAGAAAAATATCGTAATTTTCACTCCACTACATTTCTATCCTCATTACTATGAAGCAGCTTTGAAAGTGGATATTTTTTCCTTTTCTTTTCTAAAATGTGATGGTTTTTCCACAGGTGACACTGAGACAGTCCATCAGTAATCACTAAGGTCACGTCACGTCCATAGACTGGATAAAATCAAGTTCACTGATTTTTCCGCAGGATTATTTGAACACGATCAGTTGATGGAAGAATGGAAGGAGGCAGTTCTTCTGGAGAATGCATGCACACCCATGGCCATACCTAGAAACCATGTTTCAGTTTTCTGAAAAGGGGGGGAAAAAAAGTCATTTCATTTTAAATGTTTGCTTTGTTTGCCAAAAACAACCCACATCACAGCCTACAAAAACTCACCGTCCAACCTGCGGAAGCATATTGAGGTATATAAACGTTTTATTCCAAGAGAAAGCTTGCAACGAAGTTGTCTGTGCTTTTAGAGCTCGTGATAACGTTGCAATAGCTATGCAGTCTGGTTAGTCAAATGACTTTCTATGGATTTGCCCGCCAAGCTGCCATCGCCTTGTCCACGGCTAACGTTTACACATAGCTAGTTAACTTGAACACTGTTAGTTAGCATGTAAAAACGGAGTTACGCTAACATGAATAACGTTAACTTATCTGAAGTCCTTTCAGAAATATGCTTTAGCATAATCTTGCCAAATAAACAGAATGTAGAAATCTTTCTTTTCTAGTAGCGTTAGCTACCCGATATGATTTAGAGTTTGAAAAGATTTTGCTAGCATGTCAGGTGGAGCGTCACTGACTAGCTAGCTTAATGTTAAACCACCATGATGGCACAGGTAGGTTCATGAATACATACACTTATGCGTGCGCGCACGTGAGACCTGTGAGATGGACAGTATTGTACTAGTCAATCACAACAATTTGTTGGAATTTTTTGTTTTGATGATGGTCTCGCATTTATTTATTTATTTATTTATTTATTTATTTATTTCTGTCTTGCTTAAAGCAGTGTTGCTGTTAAGCTGGAGGTGTGGATCTGGGTTTTAAATCAGGTTGGATTGTCCTTTTTATTTTCTGAGCAAGCTGCATTTTCAGCTATTTCGCTGTCTTCCTGATTAACATATACCGTATACACATACGTGTGCGCGCACACTGCCAGAGCCGGGTCCGAACACTATCATGCTGCTTTGTGGAGGTGGAGAGGAGTGTTACAATTAAAAAAAAAAAATGAAAATGACAATGGCTCTTTTTCAGTTCAGTGGTGTTTCATTTTATAACGCTCTACCAGGTGTTTATTCTACAGGTTCTACAAGCTAGTCAGTAAATCCAGTCGGTTGCTTCAGAAGCGTTAGGTTTTGTAAGCGTTGTGGCAATAATACAACGTGTTGACAGAAAATGTACTTTTAATACTGAAGTATTTTTTAAGGGCGGCACGGTGGTGTAGTGGTTAGTGCTGTCGCCTCACAGCAAGAAGGTCCGGGTTCGAGCCCCGTGGCCGGCGAGGGCCTTTCTGTGCAGAGTTTGCATGCTCTCTCCGTGTCCGCGTGGGTTTCCTCCAGGTGCTCCGGTTTCCCCGGCCACGGGGCTCGAACCCGGACCTTCTTGCTGTGAGGCGACAGCGCTGACCACTACACCACTGTGCCGCCCCCACAAGAGCATTGAGACAGATTTTTTTTTTTTAAATCACTGAAATTTCACATAATACAGAAAATAGACTTTCTATGCAATAGATTTTATAACAGTTATTAGAATAAGCCCCAAAAAACAGATTGTTAGACTGAATCGCTTCATGTTTATTCAAGTTGAATGTATGAATCAGGAGTCAAATACAGCCAATAATGTGGGGGGAGGGGCGGGAGTCATTTAGTCTATGTTTTACGAATAAATTGGGTCTAAAATGTATATCAAGCATTGCTACTGGTGAAAGTTTATCATAATTTGCATTATTGTCCAAAACTGATTCAATAAAGATTTCTTTTGTGAAAGAAAACAAAAAAAGTTTATCTCCGAGACCTAAAATCTACCCTGAATTCTGGACCGGCCCGCGTATTTGTGCAGATCTGTTTCCTCGTGAACGGAAAAAACGTATATTTTAACAGAAATGCTTCTCATCTGCCACCTGGGACATCACAAAATGTTATCTCTAATTGAGCCATGCTTTCTTGGAGGTACAATAATAAGGTCCTGAGTCTCTCTGCCACTGGTCTTCCTCCTCAGGAATTCATCACCAGCTCCTGCTGATCTACAGCTTCCTTAATCTCCTCTTTTGCCCTTTGGCATTTCATAACCTTTGCCAAGACAAACCATCTCAGACAGACGCTAAAGGAAAGGAGACAGACGTGTGCAGCAGCTATGGCCTGATTTTTTTTTTCTCTCCCTCTCACACACACACGCACCACATTTCCCAGGTGGCCCTGAGGCTCAAGGCAGCTGTACAGCAGTGAGAGTGATTTGAGAAAACATTGCTTCATGATCTTCTCTCATGATCTTTCCTGTTATGAGCTTACTTTGTGTTCAAAAAGAGAACATGTAAAAACAAAATGCCTAAGTTATTACAAGGAAAATTTTCCTTTCAAAATTGCAAACTTCATTCAAATTTTAAACACTTCTGGCATCCGTCCATCGCGAAAGGTGATGGACATCATTACTCATAAGACCACTTTCTATAATAATAATAATAACAATTATTATTATTATTATGGGGTGGCATGGTGGTGTAGTGGTCAGCGCTGTCGCCTCACAGCAAGAAGGTCCTGGGTTCGAGCCCCGGGGCCGGCGAGGGCCTTTCTGTGCGGAGTTTGCATGTTCTCCCCGTGTCCGCGTGGGTTTCCTCCGGGTGCTCCGGTTTCCCCCACAGTCCAAAGACATGCAGGTTAGGTTAACTGGTGACTCTAAATTGAGCGTAGGTGTGAATGTGAGTGTGAATGGTTGTCTGTGTCTATGTATCAGCCCTGTGATGACCTGGCGACTTGTCCAGGGTGTACCCCGCCTTTCGCCCGTAGTCAGCTGGGATAGGCTCCAGCTTGCCTGCGACCCTGTAGAACAGGATAAAGCGGCTAGAGATAATGAGATGAGATGAGATTATTATTAGCGCCTTTCTCACACCCAAGGTTGCTTTACAATTACATAAAGGTCAGGATGTAATTCCAGTGGCGTAGCTACCCACAGTCCCACCAAAAGACGCACGAAGGCATGTCCCACACCGCCTGCACAGCCACCGCGACGCCACCATGCAACATCCCACGGAACACTGCGCCAAGCACAGAAGCACCGCCGCACAGAGCGCTGGACAACCCCTGATAGTAAAAAGAGTAACGAGCTCACTGCAGTCTATAGTGAGGAGGCACAGGTATCACCCACAGCACACCAAGGCCTGAAAGAAACTGATGCCCAAAACTGGGTCCAGAGCTACACCACAACTGGCAGCAGAGGCGGACAGTAACGAAGTACATTTACTTGAGTACTGTATTTAAGTACACTTTTTGAGTATCTGTACTTTACTTGAGTATTATTTTTTTGGAAACTTATGACTTTAACTTCACTACATTTGAAAGACAAATATCGTACTTTTCACATTTCTGTCAAGGTCCTCGTTACTCTTTACTATGAAGCAGCTTTGAAAGTGGATGTTTTTTCTTTTCTTAAAAACGTGATTGATTTTTTCGCAGGTGACACTGAGACAGCCGATCAGTAATCACTAGGGTCACGTCACGTCCATAGACTGTATAAAATCAAGTTCAGTGATTTCTCCACAGCATTATTTAACACGATCAGTTGATGGCACAATGGAAGGAGGCGGTTCTTCTGGAGAATGCACGCGCACCCATGGCTTTACCTAGAACCCATGTTTCAGTTTTCTGAAAGGATTAAAGATTTGTTTCGTTTTAAATGTTTGCTTTGTTTGCCAAAAACGAACCACATCACGGCCTACAAAAACTCATCGTCCAACCTGCGGAAGCATATTGAGGTATATAAACGTTTTATTCCAAGAGAAAGCTTGCAGTGAAGTTGTCTGTGCTTTTAGAGCTAGCGATAACGTTGCAATCGCTATGCAGTCTGGTTAGTCAAATGACTTTCTATGGATTTGCCCGCCAAATTGCCGTAGCCTTGTCCATGGCTAACGTTTACACATAGCTAGTTAACTTGGACACTGTTAGTTAGCATGAAAAAAACAGAGTTACGCTAACATGAATAACGTTAACTTATCTGAAGTCCTTTCAGAAATGTTTCAGCATAATAATAATATATTTAAGCATTACACACAGTCTCAATGCTTTACAATGAATTAAAAGCAATAAACTATTTTACATAATACAAATCCTATCAATACATTAAATGAGAAACTCATCTCATCTCATTATCTCTAGCCGCTTTATCCTGTTCTACAGGGTCGCAGGCAAGCTGGAGCCTATCCCAGCTGACTACGGGCGAAAGGCGGGGTACACCCTGGACAAGTCGCCAGGTCATCACAGGGCTGACACATAGACACAGACAACCATTCACACTCACATTCACACCTACGGTCAATTTAGAGTCACCAGTTAACCTAACCTGCATGTCTTTGGACTGTGGGGGAAACCGGAGCACCCGGAGGAAACCCACGCGGACACGGGGAGAACATGCAAACTCCACACAGAAAGGCCCTCGCCGGCCACGGGGCTCGAACCCGGACCTTCTTGCTGTGAGGTGACAGCGCTAACCACTACACCACTGTTCCGCCCTCAATGAGAAACTATAAAATACATTTAATCTAAATATACACTCTCAGCACGTTTCTATACATTATAAGCACTAAGGAAAAAAATGTCTTTAATGACGATTTAAAAATTACAAACGAATCTAATTTCCTAATAGAAAGCGGCAGAGAGTTCCAAAGTTTTGGTCCATATACTGAAAATGCTCTTTCTCCATATGTTTTAGTGCTAACTTTAGGTATTAACAGGTTGAGGCTAGCTGACCTCAACGAACGAGAAGGTCTATGATTATTTAGGAGCTCACATAAGTAGTCAGGGGCTTGATTGTGAGTTGCCTTATACACTAAGCAAAGTACCTTAACCTCCTAAGGCCCAAGCTGTTTTTTTACATGCATTTTTTATTTCTCTTTGCTATTTGGGCTTATTAGAACCTGATTAGAATAAAAACTAAGCATCATCTTTTGATAAGATGTACTTTTAGAGAAAAAGTATGTCCACATATGTGGATTCTTGTTCCGAATTTCCATGAAGTGCTGTCCACGCATGTGACCGCTAAGCCCTAGGAGGTTAAAGTCTATTCTAGATCTAATCGGGAGCCAGTGTAGCTGACGAAGAATAGGTGTTATGCTATCACTCTTTTTCACTCCTTTAACTAGCCAAGCAGCAGTGTTCTGGACTCGCTGGAGCTTAGATATCTCTATATCAGGAAGTCCTACGAGTAGACTATTGCAAGAATCTAACTTTGATGTTATAAAAGCATGGACAAGCTTTTCACAAGTCTCTTGGTCAAGATACTTTCGTATTCGGCCAATGTTCCTGATGGAGAGGAAAGCAGACTTGCAGATGTTGTTGACGTATTTAGTCATCAAGAGGTTCGAGTTAAAAGTCACACCAAGATCTCGTGCATCCGATTTAGGCGAGATGTTAAACCCATCGATACTGATACCGGAAACATTAGCAGGGCTTGAGAAACGTGAAGAAAGATGGACGACTTCAGTCTTATCCGGATTGCAGGCCAGGCCGTTTGACGTACACCAGACGAGAATATCCTTTATACATAGTTCAAGATTGAACAGGATGACAGGGCAATCTTCATGTGAGTCAGTTGTAACATAAAGCTGGGTATCGTCGGCGTACATCATGGCATTCAGGCCATGAGCTGAGATGACGTCCTCCAAGGGTGCAAAAAAAGGGGGAAAAAGAGTAATGGCCCAAGCACGGAGCCCTGAGGCACGCCCATTATTTCCTCCCATAATGTTTGACTCGCCTTGAACTCGCTTCACGATGGTTTTGAAAAATAGATTATAAATCGGCGGAAACCTCGGCACATATTGCTTGACCAGAAAACCTGGAGCTCCCCTACTTGAGCAAACCACCTCAGAATTATCAGTAGAACATTTTGACATCAAAAAATTCACTCGTGATGGATAAAAAATCAAGAAGCTTAAGAGCCATATTATAAAAGGTGCTGCCATTTTGGCGCATACAAAAAAAAATTCTTGCCAATAATCTTGCCAAATAAACAGAATGTAGAAATCTTTCTTTTCTAGTAGCGTTAGCTACCCGATATGATTTTGAGTTTGAAAAGAGTTTGCTAGCATGTCGGGTGGAGCTTCACTGACTAGCTAGCTTAATGTTAAACCACCATGATGGCACAGCATGCGTTCATTTTGTGAATTCACATTTCTGTCTTTGGTAAAGGCGTTAGGTTTTGTAAGCGTTGTGGCAATTATACAACGATGCGCTGACAGAAAATTTACTTTTAATACTTAAGTATTTTTAAAAGCAAGTACTTCAGTACTTTACCTTCAGTAAAAATTTGACTGGACAACTTTCACTTGTCTCAGAGTAACATTTGACCAGCAGGATCTGTACTTTGACTTAAGTAATTAAGTTGGGTACTTTGTCCACCTCTGACTGGCGGACAAAACATCCAAACAAAGAACAAACTATACAAAAACAAAATGAAAAACAAAGGGGGGGGGGGAGAAAAAGCTCCAGTGAGATGCAGCAGCCAAATTGCACACAACCGAAAATGGGGAAAAAAAACGGCTTAAGCCAATTCAAGAGTGGCAGTCATGGCCACATCGTTTGCACTTATACTGAGAGGGCCCGGATGGCCCTTGCTTGTGTTTTCATCTTTAGTTCTGCAGCCAGAGACTCCCTTGTCACTTCAGACTCCCACACACTTCGCCTTAGAGCTGACCGCCAGACAGAACGAGCTGACACTTTGTCTTTCCATTTCTCAACTTCTTCAGATGTATGGCCTGGTGGATATTTTTTTTTGTCTTTCGTTCTTTTTCTATACCGCTTATCTATTGTGGGTTGCGGATAAGCTGGAGCCAATTTCATCTGACTTTGACTGAGTGGTGGGGTACACCCTGAACAAGGTCTATCACGGCGCTAATACAGAGAGACAGACAGACACACACACGGGCAGTTTAGAGTAGCCAGTTGACCAAATCCGCATGTCTTCAAACTGCGAGAAGAAACCTGAGCACCCAGCTGAAACCTGCGTAGCCCCAGGGAGAACAAGCACACACACACACACACACACACACACACACACACACACACACACACACACACACACACGTTCCTGTTGAACCCAGAACCTGCTTGCTGTGAGGCTTTTTTGTCTCGGCACAAGTAAACAGGACATTTGAACAGTATTCAGACTGTTAAATTAATTCTGACAGCTGTAATCATTACACAGAAAAAGCTTCTAATGATACAGGTCCATGTCAGCATCACTTGCCACCAACAGCACACCAAAACATCGAAATACGTCGCATAATCAAATACCCATTGAAACTTTCCATGTTTACTTATAAATTCAAATGCCGCTGTTTGAAAAGGCATACATGCATCATTCAAATAATAAGCAGCAAACCGAAACCCATTTCAAAATCATTTCAACTGAATAAGGAGGAAAGAAAGAGATAATGACGAGAGCAGGAGTTCAAACCCTCGCAAATGCTGGCTTTGAACAGCTACTGAATTTAACTCGATGTAGGTGGCTGTTAGAGCACTTCAACCTGGGAAAAAAAAATAATAAAAAATGAACGCTCCATTTGCTTGGCATCAAACATGGAAACTCAAGGTGTCCATCATGAGAGAGTTTATGGTTATCGAGGTGAAGTTCTCCAAGCGCCTCATTAGTAAAGCTGGCTATTTTTCAAAACAGACCCGAAGCTGTCACGACCAACAAAACCTTAAATGGAAAAACAGAAAAACTGAGATGAAGAAAACAAAACGCTTGGTGTAGATGAGGCTCGAGGTGACTGACGATGGTATCCGGAATCATAGATGGCTTCAGTTTGTCAGGATGGCTATAAAACTGGACATTTTAAATGCCAGAAAATGTGTTTGTTGCTTTAAGGGCTTTTCACACAGCAAGCAACAAAACTTCCCTCCTTCTGATCTGAAAAGTCAGAAGTCCACCTTGCTCTCTTATGTAGTAACCATAGGGACAAGAGCGCTTCAGTTATTCCAAACCCATAGGCTACGTTTTAAAGACTGAAAACTTTTCACTGCAAATAAACCCAAACTCATTTGATGGTCTTTGCACATAGTTCAGAAAAATGCGAACGATCCAAAAATCACCTCTGAAGTCCGAAGCAGGAGAAAGAGCAAAGACAGACAACATGAAACATGGACAATCCACAAATCAGAAAAACATGCAAGACAAAAAACCAGAACTAAGAACTAGATAGAGACTGTGGCTAAAGTCACAGTGATTTGCGCTAGCTGTTACAAACCGGGTTGTCTGGTCACTGTACCCTATAGATCCGGAACGGTAAGAGACAGAGACACTTCGGGAGGAAACGTTGCGCCCTGAACAAAATTAAAAAACTGACCGCAAAAAATAATGAAAATTGACAGAGTTATAAGCGACTGAAAAAACCCCCTGTTTTTCATGGATCATTCCAGATCAGTGATCCAGATCAGTACCAAAAGTCATAGCAACATAATTCAGCCCAGAGGTATTCTTCATATGAAATTTGGTGCTGATTGGTTGAAAACAGAGAGAAAAATATTGTCCTAAAATGTTAGGGTAATAATAAAGTAGAAAGATCCTGAGTGAGAATAACAATTTGCGCCAGTGCTGCTAGAGCAAATTAATAAAGAACAAGGAACAGAAACTGCTTTTACATGGGCATGTGCACCAGAACAAGTTGTTTGCGGAACAAGTTGCCCCACCGCGACTGTCCATCTAAACATGATTTGTTCCGGAACAATCTGACACCAGTGGGCGCAATTTACTCCACTTTACAAGGTGGTGCATCTTGTTCCAGGCGTAACTTGTTCCCGCTTACTGTCTAAACACAATCGATGGCGAGTAGGAGGGCTTACGTGTGCGCAGTAGCATTCATCCGGGTCATTTATCATCTGGACAAGACAGCTTCAAGGCAAATTCAATGGCCAGCTCTTCTCGAGTTCTTTTGTCAAACTTCTCTACCTTTAAACGATGACGTTAGGCGATTCCCAAGCCAATCGCAGTGATAACTGGACTAAAGTAGTAGTTCTTACCTTCATCCAGTTGCGGTGAGACGCAGATCATTGTTTGTTTTTTTCAATTTAAAATTCATCTAAGAGCTGACTCAGAGAGCCAATTTGTTCCCTGAACGACATGTCAACCAGAGTGAATCAGTTTCCTGGAAGTCCATCCATCCATTACCTGTAACCGCTTATCCTGTGCAGGGTCGCGGCCAAAGCTGGAGCCTATCCCAGCTGACTATGGGTGAGAGGCGGGGTACACCCTGGACAAGTCGCCAGGTCATCGCAGGGCTGATACAGAGACAAACAACCATTCACACTCACATTCACACCTACGGTCAATTTAGAGTCACCAGTTAACCTAACTGCATGTCTTTGGACTGTGGGGGAAACCGGAGCACCCGGAGGAAACCCATGCGGACACGGGGAGAACATGCAAACTCCACAAAGAAAGGCCGTCGTCAGCCACTGGGCTCGAACCCAGAACCTTCTCGCTATGAGGCAACAGTGCTAACCACTACACCACCACGCTGCCAGTTTTCTGGAAGTGAAAGTCGGATTTACCGCCGAATCATTGTGTTTGAACAGAAACGAGCAACGAGACAACAAATAACCAGCTTCTGATCACTGATTTGTGCCTGCACACTTTTGTGCTTACCTGTCTAGCCTCCAGTCTGCCACCAATAGAGAAAGCGTGCATAAATATGAAGGAAAGTAGGCGCAACTTGTTCCCGCTGCCTATGTAAAAAGTACAATAAACATAAAAATAGCCTCAGTGAGGCTGTAGCTCATATTAACCACTGTTGTTGTGTGCGAGTTTGAAATCCGATCAATCCTGTAGGAGGAATAGCCATTTTGGTGAAATTGCATATGACACGTGTGTAGCCTCATCTATTCCAGGTGGCGCCACTTGGTGAACAATTCTTGTTGGGATATGTCTTTAGAGTCTTCTGGGTGAGTTTCAGTGAAAACATCCTAGCAGTTTACGAACAGTAGTGTACAGTGTGACGAGTCACCCAAAAAATTCAGACGCCCATAAAATTGTAAATACGACAGGTGGTGCCACCATCTTGACAACTTTTATGCACACCAGCTTGGGGAACATTCCATATGAGTTTGATCAAAATCTGATCACTCCTGTAGGAGGAGTAGCGATTTTCGTGAAATTGCACGTGACCCCTCTGTAGCCTCATCCATGGTAGGTGGTGCCACCTGGTGAACAACTCTTGTTGGAATATATCTTTAGAGTCTTTTGGGTGAGTTTCAGTGAAAACATCCTAGGAGTTTAGGAACAGTAGTGTACGACGTGATGAGCCACCCAAAATTTTCAAACGCCCACAAAATATGACAGGTGGCGCCACCATCTTGACAACTTTTATGCACACCAACCTGCGGAACATTGTACGAGTTTGATCAAAATCCGATCAATCCTGTAGAAGGAGTAGCGATTTTTGTAAATTGTGGATGGACGGCGAGCGATCACATAAGGTCATCCGGCTTGGCCTACGGCCAGATGAGCTAAAAATGAGGCTTGGAGTGTACCGACAAAGAAAGACATCGCAAAGGTACTATGAAACGACAAGGTATAAACAGGGAAAGTAATGAATGGTGAAATTCAGAGCAGGTGAACACAATCAGGTTAAAACAAAACGATAATGGGGTGGGGAAAGGACCAAAACAGAAATAAAAGCACATGTCGATATAAACGAAACACACAAAGTAAAGAAATGTGATGCATGCTGAGATGGAGAACTCATAACGAGCTCAGAAAGATTTTTTTTTTTCCACCTGGCAAGTGGGAGGGTATATGTGGGTGTGTTACTACACAAAAAGCAAAACAGTGTCCTTAATGGTTCTAGCATCAGCAATCTAAAATGATAACGGCATAAAATTAAGTCCCCAGACGCCGTGTTTAGAACAGCGACTCCCACTAGTTCAACCTTTCAGGAACCTGGCAAACACTAGAACACAAACACACCATGATTTCCTCTGTGTAGGTGGACTGGATTTGCTGACTAGCCACTGTGCAATGTTTCAAATATCTGCGAAAGTATTCAATGCTTCATGTCTGATTTTGTTGTACAGCAAGTCTTGGAGTATTCGGAGATTCCTGGATTTGTTGTATAACTAGAAAGTGGCAGACGGATGTCTGTGGAGGCTGGACAGAGATCTGCGTGGGAAAATACGAAAAGGAAAGGAAAGGTGAAAAGAATACTGCATGAAAAGGGTGTTGCCATCACTGAACAACGAGACTTATACCGTACATACACATAATACAGCAGGCGAGTCAGACATGGCTATACACAGTTGTATCGGAAGAGGATCTACACTCCCTGGGTATTTTATCAGCTTGAGGTAAATACAGTTCCTTTTTGGAGGTAGAAAATTGCCGAGTGTAGTCTTGAGCTTCAGTTTTAGGGTCAGGGTGGATATTTTATTATTCAGATAATCCCTATGTCCAAAATCACTCCCCACTCACTATGTAGTGGACTAAATAGTGAGTTCGCCATTTTGTAGTGCTGTCCGAATGTATAGTGAGCATTATTACACCCTATATAGTGCACTCAAAGTATCCCACAATGCATCACGAAAAGTCGTGTACAACCAATGGTCGCTAACCAAGCAATATATCCCATCATGCATTGCAGTCGGGCTGAAAAAAATCAAAAGCCTCAAATTTGATTTAATAAAAGGCAGCGGCGAAGAAGAAAATATTCAGCCTCGATTTAAAAGCACTGAAAGATGCAGCAGAAACAAAGTACTTTGTATTTATTAATGTAGGAAACGTGCCCAGTATAATATGGATTTATCAAAAAACACATGCATGTATTTATTATTTTGAAAACCCACCAGCTGACTGATCCAGCACGTTTTAATTGTGCGACAGTAATGACGTAAATAACGGCGCGGCGGCGAAGTGTCCGAAAGTGTTTTTTCATTTTATCAATGAGCTCACTATATAGTCCTCTATATAGTAATTCCCTATATAGTGAGTAGGGAGTAGTGAACGAATGAGTGATTTCAGACACAGGGATCACTTTGTTGAAATTCTAATTTAGAATTTTCTAATTTTCCCATGTAGCTTCTGTAGCGTTATTGGTGTACCTAGTGGTCAGATAACAAACTGGCAACAAACAGGATGTCCTCTGCTCCATCCTCAGGGGAGAAGGAACAAACAGGACAGTTATTAACTGGGTTGCCAGGATTGTTTTTTTTGTGCAAAATTGGGATATGAAATATTCCATGGGTGTCAAGATCTTGTTTTCAATTAATGCAAAAATGATAATGAAATCCAATAAATTACCACAAAAGCAATATGCAGAACCAGTCAAAAGTTTGGACACGCCTCCTAATTCATCTCATCTCATTATCTCTAGCCGCTTTATCCTGTTCTACAGGGTCGCAGGCAAGCTGGAGCCTATCCCAGCTGACTACGGGCGAAAGGCGGGGTACACCCTGGACAAGTCGCCAGGTCATCACAGGGCTGACACATAGACACAGACAACCATTCACACTCGCATTCACACCTACGGTCAATTTAGAGTCACCAGTTAACCTAACCTGTATGTCTTTGGACTGTGGGGGAAACCAGAGCACCCGGAGGAAACCCACACAGACACGGGGAGAACATGCAAACTCCGCACAGAAAGGCCCTCGCCGGCCACGGGGCTCAAACCCGGACCTTCTTGCTGTGAGGCGACAGCGCTAACCACTACACCCCCCTCCTAATTCAATGGTTATTCTTTATTTTTATTAATCAAAAGACATTTCATGTCTGAAAGTAATGATGGACTGTCGTTTCCATCATTTTTTAATTATTTATTATTATTATTTTAGCAGTACATAATTCTAGTTATCATATGACCCGTACAGACCCACGCACATTCTTAATAAAATCATTGGGAAATGTCACATAACTGGACGGATACGGATTTTTGAACCCGGTCTGGAAAAAGCCGTATGCGGCCCCCGATCTGTTTCCCTCGCTTCCGCCATTTTCATTTTGCTCTGAATTGTTATCGAGTCATCATCCGATGAAGAAGATTGAACTGACTCGACTCTATTTTGTTTTCAAATCCAAGTTCTTTTGTGTCGACTTAACAGGCTTGTGTTGATGCTGTTTCCATGAGCTGACCCGAGTTTGAACTGACTTTTACTAACGATGTTATCTTAAAATCATTTTCATTTCGAGAGAACAGTAAAGTCAGTTGCATTTTATAGAATTCAAACTGTGATTTCAAACTTGTGCAAAGGTGATTCAGCATATAAATGATTTGCTGTCAATCAAATAACTAGAGTGCTCTGAGAGCACAATATCCCCTGCTGGCAACGAGGCCATAACTCTGGTAAAATGCGACTGAATTGAACGCAATTGCAAAATGCGTATTACCGACATATAACAAAGAATCCTGTCAAATTTCGTGAAATTCCTCCATAAACTGTGAGAGGAGTTGATTTCAGAAGGTGAGCACCCTTCCTGGAATGGACAGACATCGCCACAACATAATCCCCCTTCGGGCCTTTCGGCCAGCGGGGAATAATAAAAATTGCGAGGGAAGTTGATTTCAGAAAGCAAGCACACCTTGATGAAATTGCCAAAGTTTGTTAATAGCCAAGGGCATAACTCTGGGAAAATTTGTCCAAATTAAACGAAATTTTAATATGCGTATAACTGTCATATAACAAAGCTTTTTGCCAAGTTTGGTGAAATTCCTCCACAAATTGTAAGAGGAGTTGATTTCAGAAGAACGTACACCTTCATGAAACTGACAAAGTACAAGTTATTTAATCAAGGGTCAAAACTCTGGGAAAATTTTCACAAACGAAATTAAATCATAATATGCGCATTACCGTCATATAACAAGGCTTTGTACTATACCAAGCTTCGAGAAATTCGTCCAAAAATTGAGAGAGGAGTTGATGTCAGAAGGCGAGCACACCTTCATGAAATTGTGAAAGTACAAGGTTGTTAATCAAGGGCTGTAACTCTGGTAAAATGCGCCCGAATTGAACAAAACAATAAAAAGCGTATTACTGACATATAACAATGCCTTTTGCCAAGTTTGGTGAAATTCCTCCAAAAAGTTGTGAGAGGAGTTGATTTCAGAAGGAAAACACGCCCTTATGAAATTGCCAAAGTATAATTTTGTTAATCAAGGGCTGTAACTCTGGTAAAAATGTGACTGAATTGAATGAATTACAATATACGTATTATGGACATATAACAAAGAATCCTGCCAAGTTTCGTGAAATTCCTCCAAAAATTGTGAGAGGAGTTGATTTCAGAAGGTAAGCACCCTTCCCGGGATGGACATTGCCACGACAAAATCCTCCTTCGGGCCTTTCGGGCAGCAGGGGATAAAAACTGATTGAACAACAGTGTGTAAAAAACGAACCAATGTTTTCCACTGTGTATGGTAATTAAAAAGGTCATATGATAAAACCTTTATTGACTGAGTGGGAGGGCTGGATGGGAAAATATTTAGCCCTTGGTCAGTTGTACAGCATGACCTTGACCCAAATATTTTTCCGTTTGGCCCTCCCACTCAGTCAATAAGCACATATGTTCTACAGTGCTCAGCATAAATGAGTACACCCCCTTTGAAAAGTAACATTTTAAACAATATCTCAATGAACGCAAACAATTTCCAAAATGTTGACAAGACAAAGTTTAATATAACATCTGTTTAACTTATAACGGGAAAGTAAGGTAAATAATATAAACTTAGATTACACATTTTTCAGTTTTACTCAAATTAGGGTGGTGCAAAAATGAGTACACCCCACAACAAAAACTACTACATCTAGTACTTTGTATGGCCTCCATGATTTTTAATGACAGCACCAAGTCTTCTAGGCATGGAATGAACAAGTTGGCGACATTTTGCGACATCAATCTTTTTCCATTCTTCAACAATGACCTCTTTTAGTGACTGGATGCTGGATGGAGAGTGATGCTCAACTTGTCTCTTCAGAATTCCCCATAGGTGTTCGATTGGGTTCAGATCAGGAGACATACTTGGCCACTGAATCACTTTCACCCTGTTCTTCTTCAGAAATCCAACAGTGGCCTTAGTCATGTTGGAAAAGTGCACGACGACCAAGGGCACGGAGTGATGGTAGCATCTTCTCTTTCAGTATAGAGCAATACATCTGTGAATTCATGATGCCATCAATGAAATGCAGCTCCCCAAAACCAGCAGCACTCATGCAGCCCCACATAAGGACACTGCCACCATCATGTTTCACTGTAGGCACCAGGCATTTTTCTTTGTATTCCTCACCTTTGCGATGCCAAACAGTTTTGAAGCCATCAGTTCCAAAAACATTTATCTTGGTCTCATCACTCCAGAGTATAGAGTCCCAGTAGTCTTCATCTTTGTCAGCATGGGCCCTGGCAAACTCTAGGTGGGCTTTTTTGTGCCTGGGCTTTAGGAGAGACTTCTTTCGTGGACGGCATCCATGCATGCCATTCCTCTGCAGTGTACGCCGTATTGTGTCACGGGAAATAGTCACCCCAGTTTGGCTTTCTAATTCTTTAGATAACTGCAGTGAACTTGCATGCCGATTTTCTTCAACCCTTCTCATCTGAAGACGCTCCTGTCAAGGTGTTAACTTCCGTGGACGACCTGGACGTCTCTGTGAGATGGTTGCAGTTCCATCTTTCTTAAATTTTTGTACTACTTTTGCTACAGTATTCTGACTGATAAGTAAAGCTTTGCTGATCTTCTTGTAGCCTTCACTTTTGTGGTGTAAAGAAATTATTTTCTTTGGGGAATTCTGAAGAGACAAGCTGAGCATCGCTCTCCATCCAGCATCCAGTCACTAAAAGAGGTCATTGTTGAAGAATGGAAAAAGATTGATGTCGCAAAATGTCGCCAACTTGTTCATTCCATGCCTAGAAGACTTGGTGCTGTCATTAAAAATCATGGAGGCCATACAAAGTACTAGATGTAGTAGTTTTTGTTGTGGGGTGTACTCATTTTTGCACCACCCTAATTTGAGTAAAACTGAAAAATTTGTAATCTAAGCTATATTATTAACCTTATTTTCACATTATAAGTTAAACAGATGTTATATTAAACTTTGTCTTTTCAACATTTTGGAAATTGTTTGTGTTCAAATCAAGCTCAATGATTTCTCCGCAATATTATTTCACACGATCAGTTGATGGCACAATGGAAGAAAGCAGTTATTTTGGGGAATGCACGCACTCATGGCTATAGCTAGAACCCATGTTTCAGTTTTCTGAAAGGAATAGATTTGTTTCATTTTAAACGTTTGCTTTGTTTGCCTAAGACAAACCACATCACAGCCTGCAAAATCTCGCTGTCCAACTCGCAGTCTGTTTTTACTCCCGTCGGCAGTAAAAACAGACTCTTTTCTGTGTTGTCACATCCATGTACAGCGCAACTTCCATGTTTCGCTCGCTTAGGTGATGCCATGTTGTGTCCTCTATGGTCTCCTCACTACAACTGGGCGGGCAATTCATACAGTGGGTGGGAATCCAGAGGGGGGGCGTGGGGATCATCTCCCTTGCTGACGTAGTAAAGGGAAGAGTTTATCAACGCGCCGTTTTGACGCGCCATTCTCAAATGTTGGGCATAGTTTGGTTTACACATTATGAAATTTCTAGCCACTGGGGTGACTTAAGAAGGTCAGAGG
The DNA here is from genome assembly GCF_027579695.1 of Neoarius graeffei. Classification (NCBI taxonomy): domain Eukaryota; kingdom Metazoa; phylum Chordata; class Actinopteri; order Siluriformes; family Ariidae; genus Neoarius; species Neoarius graeffei. The sequence goes on from NC_083575.1 coordinate 79,957,363, forward strand.
AACTCATTTTAACGTTAAAAAACCTCAGAAAGTGAAAATTTCATGCCATCATGGGACCTTTAAAGTTTAGGTTACGTTAAAGTACCTTTCTTAAAAAAAGAAAGAAAAATGATGAGTGCCTGAGACAGAGAGAAAAATGCTTGATTACTTTCTCTGCCACAACAAAGTAGCGTGTTGTCGTCATCATCAGTAGCTTCCTAGCTCCAGCTGCATACTACAACATTTTCTTTATCTAACCCACTGGGCAGTGAAGCTGAAAAGCGCAGGCGTCTAATAAGGACGAAAAGATCACGTGTGACTCGATTTGAAGCACGATACCATTGGCAGAAAGATCTGATAACATGAATATGTGCACTGCTCTCAAATTTACAACTAAATCAGCAGGTAACCCTGACGTCTCTCTACAGATAACAGACAGTCATCAGACGCACACCTCTATCTATCCATCATCACACCGTTTCCTATATTAGTTTCTTTTGGCATCGTGGATTTGTTTTTTAAAATCACTCTTCTCAGGGCATTTTCTTGCCCATGGGCCTCCAACTCCACGTTTCCTCCTTTAAGCAGCCGATCTGCTTCTGAAATGATAATGTCAGTGATGCAAACCGCCTGCACCTGCTGCTATGACCAATCCAGAGCAGAAGTGTCTCAGATGGAGATCTCTGCAGGTTCTCTCCGCCAGCCTGATTGCATTTTATTTCTCGAAATCATGTAACGAGTGAGGAAACTCTGAAAAATGCGGCTACGCAGTGGTTACAGAATAATAAAAGGCAACCCTAATGACCAATAAAAACTAGAATAACAGCAATAATCCAAGTGCAAACAGCAAAATTAAACATTTTCTCCACAAGACCATTTACGAATATCGCTGCTCTATAATTACTGCTTCGATTTAATAGACGGTTAAATGCAAGAACTGAGATTACACTAAGACAATGTTAGGAATACTCCGTAATCGGCGTCATTCATTATTTTATTATTTCTTCGTAGCGCGAGCGTACTTCAGTTTGGTTCACACAGAAACTGCTTATTTTCTCATGCTGCCACTGGAACGGGTTTATCGCTCAGCAGCGTGCCTCCTATCTGGCAGCGTTTTGTGTGTGCGTGCATTTCTGTGTGGTGCCGAAGAAGCAGAACAGCTGCTGCCTGTCTGATGTGGAAGAACCCAAAGCCCCAGGCTCTCGTGTTTTTCTCTCTCTCTCTCTCTCTCTCTCTCACACACACACACCAGTGATTTCAGCAGCAGAAATAATGCAACATCAACAGCGTGCTGGAACTCAGTTCCAACTGAAATGAACATCCCCAGTTCTTAAAATCGTACATATAATCAACCTGTAAAACCTGTGCACACAAATTTCACCAATGCTACTATTCATCAATTTCACATTTGACATACTATTCTTCGTTTGCACGTGGCATCATAGCTAATTACGCATGAGGCTTTGAAGTGGAAGTCGGCCATGTTGGAGGATATACACAAACTCACGCGGCGCATATTTACTATAGAAGATATGCTCGAGAGGTTGTTACGCTCAAGAATTCCTTTAGTTTCTTGGCTATGCCGACTCTCTGTGCTGTAATTGGCAGAGGTGGACAGTAACGAAGTACATTTACTTGAGTACTTATAACGGGAAAGTAAGGTTAATAATATAAACTTAAAGCCCACAGCACAGGCAAAGCACCGCTGCAGGCGCAAAGACACCACGCAGCACCTGAAAACCCTGGTTTCCCTGGTAACACTGGTGTATTGACGGAAGTTGTGGTGCTGCGTGGTGTCTTTGCGCCTGCAGTGGTGCTTTGCCTGTGCTGTGGCCGAAAATAGTTCCAGATATAAATTCTCATCTCATCTCATTATCTCTAGCCGCTTTATCCTTCTACAGGGTCGCAGGCAAGCTGGAGCCTATCCCAGCTGACTACGGGCGAAAGGCGGGGTACACCCTGGACAAGTCGCCAGGTCATCACAGGGCTGACACATAGACACAGACAACCATTCACACTCACATTCACACCTACGGTCAATTTAGAGTCACCAGTTAACCTAACCTGCATGTCTTTGGACTGTGGGGGAAACCGGAGCACCCGGAGGAAACCCACGCGGACACGGGGAGAACATGCAAACTCCACACAGAAAGGCCCTCGCCGGCCCCAGGGCTCGAACCCGGACCTTCTTGCTGTGAGGCGACAGCGCTAACCACTACACCACCGTGCCGCCCCCAGATATAAATTGGTCTAGTAAATCCCTTCGTGTTAATTTGCATTGATATGTGTACTCGATGTGAATGTACAGGTCATGAGAAATAATTATAAAAAATCTTGAGTTATTTGATTCACTTTTGCAACGACAATGCTAGCTGGACACGCCGGATTACAGCGACTACGCTAAGCTAAAGCTAAGCGGGACGTTTCCAGATCAGGACAATGGCTGGGTCGGCTACAAAACGCTTTGGCTCACTCATCCAACTCTAGGGACTGCAGGGACTGACTCAATTTCACCTGGGGGTGGCGTATTCCTTTAAGCAAAATCCATCAAACAATTGCGATTTCTCAAGATAAACAGTACCTTTCATGTCCATCTTCGATGTTTTGATTTATAACCAACGCCCCCGAGTTTTGAAGCTTCTTATTGGTTGACCGCAAATTACGTCTTCCAATAGCAGCGGACCTTACATATAAAATGATCAATTTCCGAGTTGCGCTGATAATGTCGGCAATTCTCGCTCATTAGTGAACAAGATTATAGCGAGGTTTGTTTAAAATAAATTATCCGACTTTACGTATGACAAAAACTTATCTAAAAAGTGAGATAACATATTAGAATATTCTGTTAGCTTTCTCAGTTAGGGATAAAAACATGATATAACCATTCTAAAGACGTATTTTCTACATATCAACCCTGACAGAACTTTGGAAGAACTCACAGATGAACCAGGATATATCGACCAAGTGTACCTTGTTTTCAGAGCGTTTTGACGCACATGGTTCAAGGTTTTGACTGCAAGTGTTTCATTTGAGAAATTAATGGTGACTATCATTATATTTGGGTTATGAGATTAATTTATAAGAAACAACCATTGATTTTAACTCCCTGAGCTCCCTTCATCCTACCCATAAAGACACCCCCCTCCCCCTAAACACACACACACACAGATCCCAATTACACACACACACACACACACACACACACAATCCCAATCACACACACACATCTCAATCATGAACACACACACACACACACAATCCCAATTATACACACACACATACACACAATCCCAACCACACACATCTCAATAATGAAAACACACACACCTCAATAATGAAAACACACACACCTCAATAATGAAAAAACACACACACACACACACACACACGAGGCAATACCAGTGGTTGAGATGTTACCGTAAAATAGAATTTTGAAAAAAATAAAATAAAAAATAAAATTAATATATTAGCAAGGCCAGCCACTGATATTGGTCAAGTCCGACACTGATGTTGGCCAGGCCCGACACTGATGTTGGCCAGGCCCGACGCTGATGTTGGCCAGGCCCGACGCTGATGTTGGCCAGGCCCGACGCTGATGTTGGCCAGGCCCGACACTGATGTTGGCCAGGCCAACTTGGCCAGTTCAAATTTATACATGACCTTGGGTTACCATGGACCTCTAAATGGCCTCTAACTCCCAAACCATGGCAGATGAAGCTCAAGTTTGTATGAGCAGTTAATATGAAATCAGCATTTTCCTGAACATAGCGTACATGACCTCGGGACACCTTGAAAGGTCAGACTCGAGGTCGCTCAACTTGAATTGCCTACAACTCCCAAACCATGGCAGATAGAGCTCAAATTTGTATAGGCCATTAATATAAAGTGATATATCACCTTTCCATTGAACATAGTTTATATGACTCTGTAAGGTTGCTCAAACTTGAATATTGTATACTCCCTAAACCATGGCAGACAGAGTTCAAATTTGTGTGATCAGCTAATATAAAGCCGTATATCAGCTCTTAAATATGCTCTAGTTTTTCAATATTATGTCAGTGCAAGAAACATTTAGAAGTATAACATATCTTGCTAAAAAAAATTACTTTGCTAAAAAGAAAATTGTTCTTTTAGCATTTCTTACTAAGCGAAATTGCAAATTGCTAAAGAAAAATTTGAGTCTTTAGCACTTTTCGCTAAAACAATTTGGGTCCTAGAGTGAGCACAGTTTGAGAAATGACTCCAAGCTTCTAAATGTAACGCTCTTGGAAGGGCCATCCAGTGAGTTAAAATAAGTCGAATAAGTTGTGTCATCGCTTGAAACGCTGTTTACAGACGTGATATCGTTTGATTGTATATCCTCCAACATGGCAGTTTTGATCACGTGGTTGCAAACGACGACCATCAAACTCAAATCTATCTGATCATCATGAGAATAACACAACAATACCAGCAACCGACAATGACAACAAATAAAAACAGAAAAACAAGGATGACAAATGTTATGAAGCATGTCAGTTAGGGAAAGACACACGCTGATGATTGGGAAGGCTGTGGGGGCGTCAGCTGACTAGTGGGTGCCACTAGTCAGGAAATCAAAGGAAACAGGTGGCCATACCGGGGCGGCGTTCTCTGCGATGTGAGATTTCCCTAGCTGACTGCGCATGTCTGGAAGTAGCCCCGAGACAGATTACTTTGACAGGTAGGTTAGCTTTGTATCCCTTTTGTTTCGTAGTGTCTCAGTCAGTGTTTGGTATTCTGGGGAGGATCTGGCTATGTAACACAACAATTACAACAAACTACGACAACAATCTCAGCAATAAACAATGACAAACAAGAATATTTACAGCACCAAAGAACAATGACAAGAGTTCTCTGAGAGTACAATATCCCCCACTGGCAACTCAGCCATAACTCTGGTAAAATGCGACTGAATTGAACAAAATTACATTACGCGTATTACCAGCATATAACAAAGAATCCTGTCAAGTTTCATGAAATTCCTCCAAAAACTGTGTGAGGAGTTGATTTCAGAAGGCGAGTACCCTTCCTGGGATGGACAGACAGACATCACCACGGCATAATCCCCCTTCGGGCTTTTCAGCCAGTGGGGGATAAAAATTGTGAGGGAAGTTGATTTCAGAAAGCAAGCACACCTTGATGAAATTGCCAAAGTACAAGTTTGTTAATAATCAAGGGCATAACTCTCGTAAAATCTGCCCAAATTAAACAAAATTTCAATATGCGTTTAACTGTTATATAACAAAGCCTTTTGCCAAGTTTGGTGAAATTCCTCCACAAATTGTGACAGGAGTTGATTTCAGAAGAATGTACACCCTCATGAAACTGACAAAGTTATTTAATTAAAGGGTCAAAACTCTGGGAAAATTTTCACAAACGAAATTACATCACAATATGTGTATTACCGTCATATAACAAGGCCTTTTGCCAAGCTTCGAGAAATTCGTCCAAAAATTATGAGAGGAGTTGATGTCAGAAGGCAAACACATCTTCATAAAATTGTGGAAGTACAAGGTTGTTAATCAAGGGCTGTAACTCTGGTAAAATGCGCCCGAATTGAACGAAATAATATGCGTACTACCGACATATAACAATGCCTTTTGCCAAGTTTTGTGAAATTCCTACAAAAATTGTGAAAGGAGTTGATTTCAGAAGGAAAACACACTCTCATGAAATTGTCAAATTATAATAATTTTGTTAATCAAGGGCTGTAACTCTGGTAAAATGTGACCCAATTTAATGAAATTACAATATGCGTATTACGGACATATAACAAAGAATCCTGCCAAGTTTTATGAAATTCCTCCAAAAATTGTGAGAGGTGTCAATTTCAGAAGGTGAGCACCCTTCCTGGGACAGACATCGCCATGACTATTGCTGCGTTCATGTGCTATGGGAAGATGATATTTTCCAGTTGGGAAGTGGTATTTACCAGTGTGTTGTGTTCACATGCTTTTGTTGTTGTTGACAAATTAAAGATGGTGGACCAGATTCAAGTTAGCAATAGTTAGTTAGCTATCGTTAGCAATAGCGTCTGCTCTGGATAGGTAAAAACAAACCATAACACATTTTTAAAGGAAACGGATTTCTAACGTATTATATTACACTTGTTAATGACGCAACATTGCATAGACACAAAAAACTACCCACTAGTACTAGTAAAAAAAAACTTTAGTAGCGTACAGTGCTTAACATTCAAGTGTCTTGTACCGCTCGCTGCCATGTTGAAAAGGTTAAAGTTCATCTCATCTCGGCAACTCGTGTATCAAAATTTTCTACGAGTTGCCCAGTGGAAAATACCACAAGAGGGGGCGTTCATGTGTGCTTCCCATGTCGGCGTTTGGTATTTACCATAATTCCCATAGCACATGAACGCAGCAATAATCCTCCTTCGGGCCTTTCAGCCAGCGGGGGATAAAAATGTAAACACCAGTGGCAATAACGTCAAACACAACATAACATATAATGACAACTGTCATAATGACAATGACTACAGTAATAACAACAAACAACATCAGTAACAATGACATAATAATAATCACGACAATACCGACAACCACCAACTATGAAAACACCACCACCACGGAAAATGACAATAACTAACAAGTACAAACAGCGACATCGGCATTCAACAATGAAAACAACGGTCACAAACGAAAGATAATTATGACAACGCAAAAAGAAGAGTGACATCAGTAACAACAAACGAAAACTACACCAAACAGCAACTTGGATAAACAGCAAAAATGACTGCTGACAAGGACAAGAACGACAATAACAATAAGGAAATAAGAATAATAGGAATAATTACAGGAATTTCATGATAATAATAATCCCGTAATAATTTATTACATTTATATAGCACTACATATGTGCACTCTATCGTGCTTTACAATAAAAAATGTGAACAAACAATAAAAATACTTCAATTCTAACATCACTACAAAATAAAAAAAAAAATTAAATTCAATAAACAAGTCAGAGTCTATGAAGCATAAGCCGATTTAAATACAAAGGTTTTATCAATTATTCCTTGAAATTGTTAATGTTTACACATGGCTTAAGTTCTCTTGGTAAGGTATTTCATAACTTGGGACCTGTGTAGGCTAACGTTCTTCCACCAAACAAACTTCAAATGAATTTCTTTCCTCGGTTTCCTTCACTTATATAAATACACCACATCCATCAGGGACTGGAGCACAGGCTCAGGTTTCTAAATGGCCAAAGCCAACCGATTCCTCCTGTGTGCCCACGTCAATGCTGTAGGACACTTTCATAAACAAGACATGAGACAGTTCAGGCATTAACACTTCCTGCTCTTGAATTTACACTCATTTCTATAGAAGGAAGGAAGGAAAAGGAAGGAAGGAAGAGAAGGAAGAAGGGAAGGAAGGAAGAGAAAGAAAGAAGGAAGCAAAAGGAAGGAAGGAAGGAAGGAAGGAAGGAAGGAAGGAAGGAAAAGAAGAAAAAGAAGGAAGGAAGGAAGGAAGGAAGGAAGGAAGGAAGGAAGGAAGGAAGGAAGGAAGGAAGGAAGGAAGAGAAAGAAGGAAGGAAGCAAAAGAAGGAAGGAAGCAAAAGAAGGAAGGAAGGAAGGAAGGAAGGAAGGAAGGAAAATAAGTAATGAAGGAAGGAAAAGAAGGAAGGAAGGAAGAAAAGACCAGGTCTTTTTTTTTTTAAAGCGCTCTTCTCTTAAAGCTAGATGGCCTTTCGATTTCATAAAATCAGTGAAATTTAGTTCCATCTGAAATTTCGTTGTGATACATATGTTATTTCCCAGCTGGGAGGTCCGTATGGTGAAATACCGTGACCGAGGTCTTGAAAGTACTGAGCGAGGCCCTCTGGGCCGAGGTCAGTATTCAAGGCCGAGGTCATGGTATTTCACCATACGGACCGACCTTAAGCTGGTAAATAATATATTTATTTTTTCTTTACCAAATTCTAACAGAAAACGAGAGCGCCCGAAAGGGAAAACCGAGCCAAACCGAGCCGCCATTTTGAATCCTCATTCATGGCTGTAATGCAAATTGCTTCCTCCTCGGTATACAAGTGCACTTCCATAGGGAGGGAAAGTGAAACACAGCGATCCTAGTGGTAGTGTTCCTAAGCCGATTGCCAGACTATTGAAAATCCCATAGACCCAATTTTTTAAAAAAATCCCACGAAGTTATGACGTGGAACTTGTACACCCCCAAAAATATGTTGTATATGTTGGGATTATCTACTAACTGTAAAAGTATCAGGTGAAATTTCGCTGTCTTTTAAAAGATCGAAATTGCGCCTAACCTGTCAGAAACGGACTACAACCAAACTGTCTAGTCAGAGTCGCTCATATTACGTCAGCAGTAGGCTTGATAAGTTTTGTTCTTCATACTAGCCCTTACGAGTGCTGACAGCTCTCCCTGTGAATAGCGGCAGCTGACTACATGCCCTGATCTGTAATGGTCATCCCCACGAGGGATGCATTTCTTATTGGTACAGAAATACTCCGCCAACCACGCTATACAAATCGGCATGTTGATGTAGGCTACTCGCCGGCTGCTATCTGCTACAGATTTGGAAAGGCGCTAGACTTCCGGTGACGTCGCATACGTGACGTCGGGTCCGTGTAGTCTTTGATCAGCTGATTAAAAAACATTCAAAACAATTCGGTGGAAAAAATAAAGTTTGATCACCAGGATCGATAGGGCTGCCCGACATGCACAACATATGGAAGCCATTGTCTTAACTTTGAAGTGTAACCCGAAATGTCATTTTTTGAAAAGACATTCCCATTCATTTTGCCATAGAGGTTGGAACGCATCCAGTAGGGGGCGATGAGATTACTTTCCCTCCCTATGGCAGGAAAAAAAAAAAAAACTACATTTTGCCGCCTACTTAGTCCCCTATTTATACAAATAGGAGTCATTCAGGATTCAGCCATGTTTTTGCTCGGCGTTAGCAAGTTAGAGGTTTTTAGCTTTCTCCTGAAATGTTTTTTTTCATTTCTTCTTCCTCAGGGTAGTAAAACTCGCTTTCGCTGTGAAGCCTGTCGTTATCGCTATCCATGATGTAAAATTAATGCTATTCTCCTGAGAAATGCGAAAATAAATGTTGATAAAAATTGCTACTATCTTTTTTGTTGTTGTGAACAAGCGAGTTGCCAGAGGTCCGTATCCGGGGTCCGTACCGTAGGATACAGACATGCTCGCCAGCCAATCAGAGCGCAGGATTTGATGGAAACCTGACTGCGAAAAAAAAAAAAATGTTTATTTCTGTAATATCTCACAAAATATCAGGATATTCTGTGGCTGGGAAGTTATTTAATTTGAGGGGATTCCCAAGCAAATAATGCGCAGGAAATCACTCGCTTTGCGCAGTCAAGCAGACAGAGGAAGTCCGTGTGCGCATGCGCAGGTTTACCTTTGACCGTGAGCCGACAGTTCCATCATTCTGTCGCTAAACGAACAGCTGATCACACCGAGGTGCTCGCTGACTGCCGATATTTATTAGTTTGGTCCTGCGTTTCCTTTCCTTCGTATATAACACAATGTCTTTTCTTCTCGCTTTCCGTTACTGTAGTCGGTCTTTCACGTTTCATTCGCACGCTCACGTCCTCCATTTTTCTCTCCTGTTTCAAATTTGCATCCCACAATGCCTTGTGCGAACGGGGAAAGCCCACCACGTGATGCATGACATAGTATCTTGAATTACGTCATGGTGAAGCAGGAAAAAAAATAACGGGGAATTTCAGGCCACGTGGCTCTAAATTCATTCATTGTTCTACTTTTTTTAAAAATAATAAAATTGGACGTCTGTGATTCGAATTCAGTAGCTTTCGGTCCACTAAACAAAAATAATTGGGTGTCGGGGAAAATTTTTTTCGTGACCTACACTTGAAAAACCTGAAAGGCGGTATAGCTTTAAGTTCGTATCAATTATAGTTTTATCAGTCATGATTTCTCTCGACAGCACTGGCTAGCACTCTTGAGTTTAATTCCGGCTCTTGTTTTTCAGAGAAGCTTCATTCTACAGTTGACATTATGCACTTGAACACGAGATAAAGAAAGGGTTAAGATTCACTGCCTTTAAGCCTGTGGTGTTGGAGAAGCTCACAGAGTTTTGGCTCAGTATGTACCAGATCAGCATTGGGTGTCGGCCAATACTCAGAGCTTTGATCTTGTGGAAAAGTGGAAAAAAAGAGATTGTTGCATTTCTACATTCTGTAGTTTTAGTTCTTTCTCTGTGTGTTTTCCATCAGGCTGTGTTAATGGGCAATTAAAAAAAAAATCGCTAAGGACAAAATTATCAACATCTTCCACTGTTACTTTAGATATACAGGACCTGTGAAAGGTTTAGACACCTCTACTCATTCAGAGGTTCTTCTGTATTTTGTATTTTCTACATCGTAAAGCAATACTGAAGACATCAGAAGTATGGAATTACATATGGAACATGTATGGAATCATGTGGTGATCAAAATAAATATGTTTCATATTTTAGATTCTGGGCGGCACGGTGGTGTAGTGGTTAGCGCTGTCGCCTCACAGCAAGAAGGTCCGGGTTCGAGCCCCGTGGCCAGCGAGGGCCTTTCTGTGCAGAGTTTGCATGTTCTCCCCGTGTCCGCGTGGGTTTCCTCCGGGTGCTCCGGTTTCCCCCACAGTCCAAAGACATGCAGGTTAGGTTAACTGGTGACTCTAAATTGACCGTAGGTGTGAATGTGAGTGTGAATGGTTGTCTGTGTCTATGTGTCAGCCCTGTGATGACCTGGCGACTTGTCCAGGGTGTACCCCGCCTTTCGCCCGTAGTCAGCTGGGATAGGCTCCAGCTTGCCTGCGACCCTGTAGAACAGGATAAAGCGGCTAGAGATAACGAGATGAGATGGGATGAGATTTTAGATTCTTCAGCATAGCCAGCATTTATCTTGATGATGGTTTGTACACTATTGGCATTATCTTAACCAGCTTCATGAGGTAGTCACCGGGAATGCTTTTCAATTAATAGGTGCCTCGTCAAAAGTTAATTAGTGGATGAGTTTCTTGCCTTCTTCATGTGTTTGAGATCAAACATCTCATCTCATTATCTGTAGCCGCTTTATCCTTCTACAGGGTCGCAGGCAAGCTGGAGCCTATCCCAGCTGACTACGGGTGAAAGGCGGGGTACACCCTGGACAAGTCGCCAGGTCATCACAGGGCTGACACATAGACACAGACAACCATTCACACTCACATTCACACCTACGGTCAATTTAGAGTCACCAGTTAACCTAACCTGCATGTCTTTGGACTGTGGGGGAAACCGGAGCACCCGGAGGAAACCCACGCGGACACGGGGAGAACATGCAAACTCCGCACAGAAAGGCCCTCGCCGGCCACGGGGCTCGAACCCGGACCTTCTTGCTGTGAGGCGACAGCGCTAACCACTACACCACCGCGCCGCCCCTGAGATCAAACAGTAAATAGTAAATAATAAAAATACAGTAAATAGCCCTATTCCACATCACAACTGTAGTAATCCATATTATGTCAAGAACCGCTCAACTAAGTATTAAGAGAAACGACATCCATCATTACTTTAAGGCAGGAAGTGACTTTTAATTAATAATGAGTGCTCTGAGAGCGCAATATCCCCCGCTGGCAACTAGGCCATAACTCTGGTAAAATGCGACTGAACTGAATGAAATTACAATATGCGTATTATTGACATATAACAAAGAATTCTGCCAAGTTTCATGAAATTCTTCCAAAAATTGTGAGAGGAGTTGATTTCAGAAGGTGAGTACACTTCCTGGAACAGACAGACAGAAATTGCCACGACATACCTAATCCCCCTTTGGGCCTTTCGGGCAGCGGGGGATAAAAATAAAGAAAAAACATTGAATTAGAAGGTGTGTCAGAAGTTTTGGCTGGTACTGTAAATATATGTATCAACTAAAGACATGCATAGATAGATGGTTTTTAAAAAATTATCCATTATTATTTATCATCTAATGTATATTAACATTATATATATATATATATATATATATATATATATATATATATATATATATGGTACATGACCAAAAATATGTGGCCACCTAATCATATCAAATTGAGATTGATCAGTCATATACTGTTGAGTTAAATAGTCAGCGTTCTCCAGAAAATCAGAAGTAGCCGGCTAAAAAAAAAAAAGCCGGTAGTACGCAGGTCTGGAATTTGAGGCGGCAAAGCCTAATGCTTGGGGGGGGTTCTGAGGGCATGCCCCCCCAAAGAAAATGTTGAAGTTTACACACCTTCTGGTGCATTCCCAGCTAATAAATTACTAACCATTCCTCTGTAAAATATGTCTAAAATTTCCCTCCAGATGTGTGTGTGCTTGGCTTCCTCAGTTCCCCTCTGCAGTACGCTGCCTGGCTCGGTAACATAACTACATGGTGAGCTTATCTGGTGCATGTGTAATGTACTTGATGTGCTTCTGGTGTGGTTTGGTGTATTGTATAGTTTTAACTTCAGCATAAATATTTCCACACAGTGAGTTATTTGCACTTTATAAGTATGAAGCCTTAGCGAAGGGATCAGGCATCTCTATGGGAACTTCGCCACTCCGGGTAGCTTCTGGATATGAATATAATTCTTAGATATGAAAATATTAATTATAGTTTATATGTACGAACCTGCAGAAAACATTGTTTATTTGGCCCACGGAAGGTTTTAGTTTCTTCTTCAGTGTCATTTTGTGAAAACTGAGTGAAATCGTGTGCAACAACCACCAACTGCGTCTTTACCATCTGCTAAGGCGTGGTCACGTGGCCCGGCTCAGCCAATCAGAGCGCGAGAATCGATCAACAAATATGGTGTCGCTTCTGGTCATGTTAGACCCAAATCGAAGACAATTTTGTGGTGAAATAATTGGATTTGCAGCAAATTATAGGCAGCAGAGATGATATAAAATCACTTGAACATTGAAAGGCAAGTTTTTTTTCTTTTTTTTTTCTGGGATCGAGTAGCCGGCGCAGCCCATCTGCAAAGGTGGAGAAAACCATTGGTCGCTGGCGCTTGTGGATATCTCGGACAGTGTATAATTCTTGCAGCGAAATTCTTAACTAGGACTGCAAATTTCCATGGAAACTTTGGGAATTAACGGGAATTTTGGGGAACTTTCAAAACCAACTTTACTTAAAAATTGATACAAAAAAAATAAGGTCCTTTTATTCAGATTAGGACATTTCTCTGGGTCTCTGTTCTGTTCAGAAGAACATACAAGCAAAAACAAGCATGTAACTACTTAAACAACTGAGAAAATTAATAACCGCCAAATGTTTTACAAAAACAATATGGGTTATAATGAATTAAACAATAATCTTAGACTTTGTGAGAACTTATCTTCAAAAGCAACTTTAACTCTACTTATGATTTTGAAGACTGCTTCTTGTAACTTTTTTGTTTACTAATGAAACTTCAACAACCTGAATTCCTTTTTCATTTTGCAACTGGTTTCTAAACCATATCCCAGTGTTTTCCCCAGAAAAAAATTAAAGCCCTAAATTCTGGCATGATAATACACAGACAATTGAGCGCTGAAGGCGTGAAGCGAAACTAGGGGGGTCTGGGGGCATGCCCCCCCCGGAAATTTTTTTGAAAATAGATGCTTTCAGGGGGCGGGACGGTGGTGTAGTGGTTAGCGCTGTCGCCTCACAGCAAGAAGGTCCTGGGTTCGAGCCCAGTGGCCAGCAAGGGCCATTCTGTGCGGAGTTTGCATGTTCTCCCCGTGTCCGCGTGGGTTTCCACATAATGAAGGCTGCTGGGTTTTGGTGCAAAATGAAGAAGCGAGTGTGACGTCAGAAGTATGGAATTACATATGGAACATGTATGGAATCATGTGGTGATCAAAATAAATATGTTTCATATTTTAGATTCTGGGCGGCACGGTGGTGTAGTGGTTAGCGCTGTCGCCTCACAGCAAGAAGGTCCTGGGTTCGAGCCCAGTGGCCAGCAAGGGCCATTCTGTGCGGAGTTTGCATGTTCTCCCCGTGTCCGCGTGGGTTTCCTCCGGGTGCTCCGGTTTCCCCCACAGTCCAAAGACATGCAGGTTAGGTTAACTGGTGACTCTAAATTGAGCGTAGGTGTGAATGTGAGTGTGAATGGTTGTCTGTGTCTATGTGTCAGCCCTGTGATGACCTGGCGACTTGTCCAGGGTGTACCCCACCTTTCGCCCGTAGTCAGCTGGGATAGGCTCCAGCTCGCCTGCGACCCTGTAGAACAGGATAAAGCGGCTAGAGATAATGAGATGAGATGCTCTCAGGTGCATTTTCAGGGTCTCTGAGAGGTTTTAGATACAGGATTATAGGATAGATTTTACCAGTGTTTCAAAGATTTCTGACCTAAATAGTATTAATGTATACACATTTGAAATTTCACCTTAAAATTCAATATGCAAGTTAAACTGCTTTGTTATAGATTACTGAGGCATATGATAGACTGAAAATCTACAGGGATCCCTTAATTATCTATGATCAAGTAGTGTTGTGCATGAAAAATGTGCATGAAAATATGAACAGTGGTTTGCTCCGTCTTATACAATCCAATGAAGAGAATCGATCATCATGACCTCCTGTTGATCACAAAGGGATCTGAACCCAAGAACTGCCACCTTAAAATAAGTTGCCGTATTACTATAACTGTAATGATGTAGAATGTTTCGGATGCAATTACTGTAATATATGTAGAACTAAGATGCACTGAAAAGAAAAGTAAGGCAACTGCATATTATAAAGTTTACATTTTGGCACTTTATTAAATGGACTACATTAAGATTAAAACATATTTAAAGGAAAAGAAAACTTAATTCATACATTTAAGTTTGCAGAAAGATTATGTATTTATAAACACATTCACGAACAGAATTTGTTAATGAGTGTCAAATGTAGCATAATTTTGAATAATAATAATAATGATAAGCGTATTTGGCAGTGTGATGTCACTGTGAGCCTTTAACAAAAGAATAATCCGGAGCCGCCTTTTGTTAAATGGATCCCAGTGACATCACGCTGCCAAACATGCTTATGATGATTATTTGAAATGATGCTATATTTGACACATTTGGACAACTTCACTTTGTGAGAGTGTTTATAAGTACATAATCTTTCTGCAAACCCAAACTAATGAATGAAGTTTTCTACTCCTTTAAAGCAGATTAATTCTCCTCGGCTTTTGCTTGGCCCAATGTTGGGTAGCCCTCTCATAGTCCGTCTCGCTGCCATCCATGCTGATGTGGATCAAATTGTCCAGCGAGTCTTCTCCTAGCTTATTAAAATCAGTCGGCTTTGTCTGTCTGGTCGGGGACAACATCGGCAGCCAATGAGATCGCTTATAATGAATCGGAAAATTCCGGGATGTCTGACGTTTTCTTTCGATATTTTTATTGGACGGTTTGAACACGTGATCTTGACACAGCCAACAGATTACAGTTTGTTTACATCATACCACGCGGACATATTACTTTGACAGAATCAACACAAACATGGGAAAAAAAGATTGCTTGTTTAACACAAATATCAATCAATATGTAAATGGCTCTGTTATTTGCTCTCCTATGTATCTAGTTATTTGTTGGTAGGAAATTTAACGTATCGGTATAAATCTAAGCATATCGGATTTTAACTAAAGCGACTAAGCGTATCGGCAGGCAGAGCAAGCGTATCGGGCCCGATACGCTAAAACACTTTGGGGAAAACCATGATATCCTGTCAAGTAATTTGCTGACAAATTACTGGATTAGAAGTAATGATTAGGGTATACAATGCTATTAAAACAATGACATTAAACAGCCTTGCTCCAGATTCAAAGAAAAAAGTGGCACTAATATATTTTACAAGCAGCAAAACTTATTTCAAGACTGCTAGTAATTAGAAATTTTAAATTTGACTTTTTTTGTAATATTCCTTGTTATTTTATGATGTGATACCTTTGTGATTAAATCTGTAGACAAGTCTTCAAGTTTTGTAAAATTTTGTATGAAAAATGGTCAAAATGGAGTTTTTGCAAGATTTTTAGAAATTACTACTTGGTATGCAATGAGTTAGATTTCCAGTTAATTCTTACCAAAGGGTACACTCGAGAAAAATAATCTATTCAATTCAAAATTACTAGATATCTTGTCTGAGGGACACTTAATAGAAATCTTTTCAAATGCAGATTCGAGAGGTCCCCAACACACACACACAAAATGTATTCAAAATATGTGTAGTAGACCAAGGAACACAAGACCTTCTACACTTTTGTGGTAGGGAATAGAGGTCTGCGCGGGACAGGATTTTCAGTCCCGCTCCCGCCCGCTCCCACATTGTGCAGTCCCGCTCCCGCAAAGAATTATGATTTTCAGTCCCGCTCCCGCCCGCGCCTGCCATATTTTGTCCCGCTCCCGCCCGCAAATCCCGCATGATGCAGACGTTCGCATTATTTCTCACGAAAGTTCTTGTCATTGGCTTGGGGAATTAAACATGCTGAGCTTAGCTGAGCTCTCCACTGACCGATCCTTCACCTAGCGCACGTAGCGAGGGTGCGCGTTGCCAGGCGGCATGCGCAGCTGAGGCTTTACAGAGATACCCATTGTGAGCTTCACTAGAGGAGCTCTGCTCTTCTGCCATGATCGGAGATCTCAAACACGGAAGAGTGGAAAGGAATCGGAAACGTACGCGAGATTAGACCACACCCGCAAATTTAGGCATCTTAAAATGTTTTTATTAATGACAAATAAAATGTCCAGCACAAATTATATATGATAGACATAAATTAATAATTTATAAATTTTATTTTAAACACGTTTTTAGTTAGCGGGACTGCAGCTTATCACCTCTCCCGCCCGCTCCCGCATTGTGCACTCCCCCTCCCGCCCGCGCCCGCAACGAGCTTTCAAAATTTGTCCAGCGCCGCACTGCTTTGCGTCGGGTCCCACAGGTCCCGCGGGACTCCCGCGGGAGTGCAGGGCTCTAGTAGGGAACTTGGGAATATGCATTTGACCTTGGACAATTTTGACTGGATTTCTATTAAGTGTCCCTCAGACCAGATAATTGAGATTTCGAAGAATAATTTTTCACTGAAAAATCTGAATAGAATACTAATATTGAAAAACAAAAAGCCTTTTATTAATTGGCCTTTAGCAATACGTCCTATTCCTAATTAGCACAAAACAGTACATAATTGAAAGAAAGGCTTAACATGGGTTTTAATTTGTTTTTCTGGGTGATGAAATGTTTTAAAAATGTTTAAAACTTGATAAATGCCAAAATTGAAAATTCCCGGAAATTCCCAATATTCCCGGGCCCTTCAAAATTCCCGGAAACTTTCCACCCCTCAACCCTATTCTTAACTGCAAGTTCCCAAACTGTTCATCCATTACATTATAAAGAGCAAAAGACACATAAGTCACAATCACACTCGTACGTGTTTCAGACGAGGAGGTCTCGGCATTTCTGTTCATCCATAAGGTGTTCAGTGGGGTTGAGGTCAGGGCTCTGAGCAGGCCACTCGAGTTCTTCCCCTCCGACCTTGGTGAACCGTGTCTTAATGGATTTTGCTTTGTGAACAGGAACACTAATCTCTGGCTCAATGTAAAGAGAAAATAGTCGGGCCTGTTTCTCTCAGCAAGGGCTGATACAGTGAAAGAAAATGGTGTTACCATTTCCAGCTTTAAAGAAAACTAGTAGTTTAGATAACAGACAGTGCAGAGAACCACCGCAGAGGCACGTTCCTGAATACAAACGATTTTCTAAAGCATTTATGCATTCAGATAAAGAATTTTCGCTCATCAATTTAAGTCATTATCTACATTTAACCAGGGCGAAGTCCATAGTTCGTTCGTATCGTGCTGCAAACCCACACACTGCAAAAAATGGCCTTTCAAAAATAAGAAATAAAAGATTAAAACAAAGCATATTTGCTTGAATCAGGTGAAAAAAATCTGCCAATGGAACTAGTCAAATTTGACTTGGTAAGATTTCTTAAAGCAAGATGAAAAATCTAACCTGTTTTTAGATGAAATAATTCCAAAAGATTGGGGAACTTATTATGCGAGATCTGATTAACTCAAAATAATCAAAATAGTTCTTATAACAAGATCGTACTTCTTACATTTAGCCATTCAAGTCATTTTTATTTATTTCATTTTAAGGGTATTTCACTTAAATTCATGACAAAGTCTTAGCAGTAAAAACTGAATTTAAGGCCCACTTTACACGGGGACGGTCTGAAACAAAAACGCAAAAGTCCGTTTTCGTTCTCACTTTTTTCCGCGTCTACACGACCGTTTTCAAGGAGGAACTCTGCGTCTATACGGTGACGCATAAATGTGTGGAATTCAATTGGATGTGCATGCCAGGCGGCTAGGTGGTGCTGTGAAAGACCTCCGCTATGTCTGCATGCATGCGCAACGTCTTCCGTCTTGTCTGATCTGCACATCTGCACCGCGAAAACTTTGACTACTCTGGCTATGGTAAGTAAGAAAGTAAGTAAAAAAGTAAGAGCTTACTATACCCGCCTCTGTTCATTAACGGTATATGTGCAGATTCGGTATAGATGTTCGAAGGACTCCTGGACGTTTATTAAAGCTGCCAGAGCAGCTTGAAGGTCCGTTGGATCGATGTAATCAGACATGCTCTTACTTTTTTACTTACTTTCTTACTTCCCGGGCTGGCATGTACAGTATATGACATATGTATGACGTAAACGCGTACCCGACGTGAGCAGATCCGAGCAGAGTTTGGCGTATTGGGTAGTTTAGACGGATATGCAACGGGGGCTGTTTTTAATTTATCCACTCTGGAAGGCGTTTTCAATTTTTTCCATTTTTCAGCCTCGGAAACGCCGTCCCCATGTAGACGAAAGGCACTTCCGATAAAATATTTAGTCGTTTTTACCCGACAGCGTCCTCGTGTAAACGGGCCCTAAGATAAATATACTAATATTAGGATTGTTAAATTCTACAACTAAGCATTGCTAGCTTAAAAGATTCTCCTTTTGTGACCTGCAATTAGTAAAATACTCTAGATATGAGACCAGAGACTATCTTGAATCAAGTTGACGACACGTGTATCATTACAACAAGTTTATATTTTTTTTCCCATTTCAACATTCAAACATTAAAACATCTCTTAAGATTCCACTTCCCCAGGACCTCAGGCACCAAAAAAAAAAAAGTCTACGCATTTTGACTTACAGTGCTTACACAACGCCAAAGCAACAGCAGAGATGCCTACCCCAAATTTTGAATTTCAGTATTCTTGAAAACATTTTTCAGTATTTTGGAATGACGTTCAGTAGCATTAATTTATGCGCAATTCCATTATAAAGAGGTATATATATACCAATATGTTTAACATTTAAATTATTAAAAAGAACTGTTTTGTGTGAATTGAATAAACAAAACGCGAGCAGCCATCTGAACTGAATTTCCACTCAACAAATTTCTAGAGCATACAATATCTCACATTTTTCTAAATACAATAGTGTTCCCTGTTTGCAGACATTATGGTTGACTACCAATCATTGGTATTGAATGTAACTCCTCAAAAGTATTATATTATATTGCCTGGCAAAATGTTCTACCTGTTAACGGATTCTAATAAAATTTAAAAAAAAAAATTTCTTATTTCATGCCAAAGAGAGTCCGGCATTGTTATCTTAATGTCCCAATATATAAATACTTCAGCATAATGCTTCAGAAGAGACATTGAATAAAATGACATTTATAATTGTATTTAAAACAGTGGAATGATCAATCTTTTGCCACAATCCCAACAACACTAATCATAAAATTCTGTTTTTGATCACACTACATGTACATTTGTACTTGCAACACTGAAAAGACTTTGAATTAAAGAAGTACAGCCAGTGTTTGATATTTCAGTGAATAAAAATCAGACATGTAAAAAGAAACTGAATAAGTTTAACTCACATTTCATGGCACTAATTGGCAAGTTCAACTCCAAGCACAGGTCAACCATCACCGCTTCAGCACGCGTCACGTTCCGTGTCTTTTCATCCACAGATTTCGTAAAAAACTGCTGGATACCCCCAGATTTACTTCCCGCCTGACTTGCCATTTCAGCATACTCCATATGGTTTTTTTTGTAGTTGACATGCCGCGTGCAGTCATCACGACCACCATGAGTGATGTTAATGTCAGTTCTACACAGTTTGCAGTGTGCGTATCCATTGCCCTTTTGACTGGGTGTAATGCACGGCCATTCTACCGTATCGAAAATAGCGCGAACAAATGTGCGGAATCTGCGCATGTCACACACAGCATGTGAGGTTGTCGTAAAAATAAATAACCTAGCCGTGAATCGCGCATGGATTGAAAAAGTCGCTTGGACATTTAAAAACAACTCACTGGAATTTTTTAAGACTTTATAATAATTCCGTACAGAATAACACTGTTTGCCGTAACTTCGTATTTACGTAACTTTTCCGTACAAAATACGGCCAATCCGTACTAGTAGGCATCTCTGCAACAGTGCATTTTGGGGGCACTGACTATTCATGTGTATGAGGGGTTTACAAGATCAGGCACAAAAAAAACAAACAAACAAACAAAAAAGAAAAAACACTGAACTTAACTCACAGCATTCCAAAAAGACTTCACTAAAACGCCCTCCACTCACTCGTAGCCTTTTTGAAGGCACTTGTCTGGTCTAGAGTATATGCTTTGAAATGTATGAATTGTAATGAAAGATTCAAAGATTTCAGTAAAATTCATTTATTCCCAAAACAAGCATATTTTTTTTTCTTGAAACAAGATGAACCGCATTTGACAAATGTCCAAAATGTACTTACTCGTTTTTAAAAAAAACCTTGTTTTATTTTCAAAGGTGCTCCAAATAAGACTTTTTCAAGACATTTTGTCTATACAAGATTTTCAAGATGGACTGTCTAAAAACTAGCCTTTCTAGCTAAATGAGGTTTTGCTTGTTGGGCAATTATGTCTTATAATAAGGGTGGCTAGATGTTTTGACTTGAAAATAGACAAATAAACTTCCTAAGATTTTTATTTTTTGCAGTGCAGTCTCAAGATTTCTTCCTGCGAAAGCCGATTGTTACTGATTGTGCTCCACAAGTTAACAGGTTCCTACCAGGAGTACGTACCGAAGTATTTCAGAAAACATGCATTCATAATGCCATAACGTGTTTGAGTTTCAAAGGTTTCGCTGAAGAAAGGCGTGCAGGTGATGGGAATCACAGAGGAATGCCACGTGATATTTTATACAAACACCTGTGAAGTTCAGGTGCTCCATTACATTTTAAAGAGCTCTGGGCCTCATTGAGGTGGTGCACACACACACACTTTGCACTCTACCTTCAGTGGGGTTGACGGCAGCAGGCAGATCCTCCCAGTTGAGGGTCCATGCTGGGCAGGGGTGTTGGGAGAAGACAGCTTCGATCCCATGTTCCTGAGGAATACACACAAACACGAGTCACTGATGGAGCAAAAGAAAAAAACAAGCAAAAAAAAAAAAACCACAGCTCACGTGACCGTACAATGAGAAACCAGACTCGTTTATAATTAGCCAAGTTGCGCTTCATGAGAACAATTAGAAAAATTTGATCTTCAAAACAAATCAGAATCAAAATCCACTGAAAACTCAGGGAGGAGTAGCGACTTTCCTGAA
This sequence comes from Neoarius graeffei, assembly GCF_027579695.1. Taxonomy (NCBI): domain Eukaryota; kingdom Metazoa; phylum Chordata; class Actinopteri; order Siluriformes; family Ariidae; genus Neoarius; species Neoarius graeffei. Next base: position 79,978,988 of record NC_083575.1, read on the forward strand.
CGTTTGTTAATACATAGTTTGCACATGACATCACAGAGTCGAGGATTCCCTAGTGGCGGCCATCTTGCGGGTCAAGTTTACCATACGGGTCACTGAGCACACATTGTAACGCGCGAATACAAAGTCTTCAAAAGAACCCAAGCAGGCTATTTTAAGCTAGCAATGGTGCACACCTGTTGTATTCATGGCTGTCGTAATAGGTCAGATGATGACATCAAGCGGAGCTTTTATGGAATTCCCACTGTACGGGAGCACGAAGGCGAGCAAACAAAGAAACTCAGCATACAAAGGAGAAATCTATGGCTTGCGAGAATCAACCGCAAGGATTATCAGCCTTCCAAAGTCTGCTCCGATCATTTTATAAGTGGTAAGTTGTTTAAATAAACAATCAATTGTGTTTAAGTTTGTTTTCGGAAACCAAAACATCATGTAAACAATCTCTGGAGAATGCCTAACTGGAACCGCTGAGTGTACGTTTACATTGTAATGTACACTTAATATCGCTCGTTTGTCACGTTTTCTATTTCTATTTCCTATGTTTACATACCTTGGCTGCAATTAGGACACGACTGTTACTTGTTTTTATATGGTGGACTTCACGGACCCAACCACAGACAAAATAATTGTATGACTCCAGCGACTTGTATGCTTTGAGGTTGTCAAGTGTGTAGGCACTTTTACTATTCACGAAATAGTTCACAATATCAGGGTACGATATGGATGGCAGCCCTGCATAGTCACTTGAAAATGCATCTTTGTCCACTTCGTAGGGGTCAATTCCCCCAATCAAGGCCAGTTTGGCTGCATACCGTTGTCGTGAGATGTCGTCCAATGTATCTATATACTTCTGTTTGCTTGATTTTGCCGACATTGATCTTTATTTTAGAAAACTGACTATATAACTTCATAAATTCGTCTGAGATAATGTAGCCGGTAATAGCGATGGTCCGTTTTGTTTGCCCCACAAGATGGTGGCTGGAGGGCGTTCCCGGAATGCCGTGACGTCAGTGAAAACTATGTATCGGCCTAATTAGCAACTTGCTAATGAGAAATCACAAAACCAGGGAGTAGCTTTTGTGCAGACTGATTAGATCTTCCAAATAACACAATCAGAATCAAAACCCATTGAAAACTCGGGGAGGAGTAGCGATTTTTGTGAATTGTGGATGGACGCCGCATGATGGCAATAGCTCATTGGCTGATGAGCTAATAATAATAAAAAATGGAATGAGTGAGGGGTGGGGCACGGTGGTGTAGTGGTTAGCACTGTTTCCTCACAGCAAGAAGGTCTGGGTTCGAGCCCAGTGGCCGGCGAGGGCCTTTCTGTGCGGAGTTTGCATGTTCTCTCCGTGTCCGCGTGGGTTTCCTCCGGGTGCTCCGGTTTCCCCCAAAGACATGCAGGTTAGGTTAATTGGTGGCTCTAAATTGACCGTAGGTGTGAATGTGAGTGTGAATGGTTGTCTGTGTCTATGTGTCAGCCCTGTGATGACCTGGTGACTTGTCCAGGGTGTACCCCGCCTCTCACCCATAGTCAGCTGGGATAGGCTCCAGCTTGCCTGCGACCCTGCACAGGATAAGCGGCTACAGATAATGGATGGATGGAATGAGTGGGATCACAATCATGCCTGCATCGCTCCTTTCTTTCACTCCTACCACACTTCAGTCGATCCAGTCACTGTGGGTTCACTTACTTTTTCACACTAAACGGTTGCCCACCAACGCCACTTTTCTCCCATGGTGCCTACGGACATTTTTTTTTAATACTCTTCTCTTTGACACACAGATCCTGACTTCATCAAATATTAATTCCCTGTTCTAGCTTCTGGATCATGTTCGCTTGCACTCCATGCAACATGGCCCCTCATACAAAGAAACTTGCTGCTAACTAGATGACAAATCACCATGCCCACGTGCTGCTGGTGATATTTCACTTCCAGGCCAATTCAACACAACTATGATGTGGGCAACATGGTGATATGTTCAAGACACAAAAACTTAACTTTCTCCTTTTGTGTGATTTATATGTCTATATCAATAAACTCACATTAAACGAGTTGTTCATAACAGTTGACAATCCTGCAGATACAGGTCAAGAGCTTCGGTCAATGTTCTTCATTATTATCATCATCATCATCATCATTATTAATTTGTGCTAGCAGCTCTCGTGCAAATTGTTACTCTTACTCAGGACCTTTCCACTTTATTATTCTTATCATTATTATATTCCTAATGTTTTTAGGATGCTATTTCCCCTCAGTTTTCAACCAATCATCACCAGATTTCACAGGCAGAATACCTCTGGGGTGAATGAAAGGAGAACTGAAAGCAAATTTTTTTATGATCAAAATTCTATTTCTCTCATTTTATTAAATATCGGAATGCATTTTTGTTGCTATTTTGTCACTGCTATAGCAGGTTATGAGTGTTTGAAATATGCTCTGTAATATATCAGTCCATATGTCAAAGCGATGGCCGTAAACGAGATTCGCTGAGACCTGTGCGAGACATCGTAGGACGGAAGTAAAACATACAGCGGAAATCAAAGTGACCAACATCTGCCAAAAGACGCGCGCGCCCTCTTTCGAATGCTGATGGAATCAAGCCGGAAGTTTTGTTTGTTTTGATAGCGATCAGGAAAGTTTGAAAAAAGTAGGCCGTAATCGTCATTTCAACTTGTTTTTGTGCAATATTTCATTTGGAAAACAGTCTTCAAAATGGCGGCACTGACACCTGGCTGACACTTCTTCACGTTTCGAAGTATCACACAAGTCTCGTGAAGATCGCGCGGATAAGCGACGGCTGCCGTCGACCAAACCAACTAAATTCAACACGGCTAAAAACCGAATAGGCCAATAAGTATAATATTTAATTGCAATTAGTTGCCAATACGAGTCATGATATAAGGTTACTAAAACCGAAAACATAATTGAATAACTCGTTAATTAAGAAATAAAGCAAGTTTAAAAATGACTTCAGCCAGAGCAGGTCATGATATTTTTTTAACCATATTAACATGCCATTGTTGTGTATTATGCTTGATGTCAAGACTCTCGTCTCTGCGAGCCTACCACACAGATTTAATACTTGTGTCATTTTTAGGGCATACCTAACAACATGTGGTTCCCCCCCCCCAATCTGTCCCTCTGAGTTACATGTTGGTCCTGGGATTGAGATGCTGGCCTCTTCTGCCCCTTGGACCTGCTTGATCCATCCTGGTGCCCTGTGTCTGGTTGGAGTTTTATCGCATCGCTCCTGTGGAGGACGGCCCCATGAGGACAGTTGAGGGTTACACCTGGAGGACGCTCTGGACTCGTACAGTAATGCTTTTATGGCTGAGGACTACAGTTGACTTGCTAACTTTAGGACTGCAGTTGTCATGAACAGTTTTGCACTCAAGTTTCCATCAATGAAGAGTTTATAACATCAACGAAACTGACTTCATGTTAAAACTGTTAATGTTATAGTCATGTTGTCTGTTGTTGCCCAAATGAGGATGGGTTCCCTTTTGAGTCTGGTTCCTCTCGAGGTTTCTTCCTCATGTCGTCTGAGGGAGTTTTTCCTTGCCACCGTCGCCACAGGCTTGCTCATTGGGGATAGATTAGGGATAAAATTAGCTCATGTTTTAAGTCATTCAAATTCTGTAAAGCTGCTTTGCGACAATGTTTATTGTTAAAAGTGCTATACAAATAAACTTGATGAGTGGTATAGTCTTGAAAGTTCGTATGTGTGTGTTGACTAAGTATCTTTTGATACTAAAAAATGTGAGGAATTTTTATTTTTAGCTCATCTGGGCCAAAGGTCCGGTGGGTTTATGCCAAGGTCAGTGTAAAAGGTCGGGTTGGTTTCCTGCAGCAGAACTTGAAAAATGTGACAAATAATATCTTTAAACTTGGTATATAATTGGCGTATAGGGCGGAGGATATAGATGACTCTGTCTTCTTGTTTTCTTTTAATTACCCTTCAACAAGGTCAGTAATTCTTGCAAAACTGAAAACAAGACTAGAAATAAGCTGAATGAATTATTAGCTGGAAATAAGCTTATTACAAAACTGAATTATATAAACTATGCATGGGAGATGCTGGGTGTTAAACAGCAGCGGGGATACTTATTGAATTCTTGTATAGCAAAGCGGACCTGATAAAAAAAAAATGCTGATTGATTTCCTTAATTTAATCCCCCTTTCATGTTTTGTGAGCCAAGACACTGCATACGTAGGAGGCTAGCCCAGCTTTATCTATTCAACAAGTACAGACAAATGAAGCCAAGATCCATGAGAGAAAGGTTTTTTGCCCTGCTTTGTAGTCAAACATATGATATTAATGCTATAAGAATATCAAAACAGGCTAAAAGTAAACATATATTATGAGATAAACCAGATTTTTTTTTGTTATTGTTGTTCTAAAAGCTGCAGACATTTACCAAACATACATTTAATTAAATCAGACTTGATAACCAAAGCCAACTTGCTTTGTTTAAACTTTTGTTGACGTGTTGGTCTACTTTTAGCTTGGGTAAATGTTTCCTACACTACCCACAATGCAGTTCTACCTCCTGACAGTCGTACCACCAAGATTTAGCTTTTGTTTCACGTCTATCTAAAGAGAGTGATGCAGCGGCACTTTAGTTCATTAGTCTTTTATACACATTTGCGCGTGATGTCACACATCACATGATAACTAGCCTGGGCCCGCCCATCCTAAGTGTGACGCAACACGAGGGCCTGTTGCGAGCTTAGTCTGGCAAGGCAAGCTATCTCCAGCTCTTCCAAGCTCCCGAAAAATCGGGAGCCAATCAACTTTGAGCATCTCCAACAGCCCTGGGTAGAGGCTGTTCAAGGTAGTAGTAGAACTGCGACCGGAAGCCATAGATTGTTTACAGAATCTATGCCGGAAGCGCTTCATTCACTAGAAACATTACGAACATGGAGCAGCGGCAAGCCTTTGACACAGCGGTAGATGCTGTATTGAAAGCATTCAACGGGAAGTTCTCATTGAAAACGGAGCAAAGAGCAGCCCTGGAGGTATTTATCTTCTTCCTGTTACTCAAGCAGTTTCCGTCGCGTCACATACGTCAGAGGAAAGAGTGATGTGATTGGTTTAAGTTTCGTCACAGCCTTTTCTGGCTTCGACCAGTAGCAAACTGAGGCATTTCAGGGAGGCGGGTCAACCACGCCTTTGGGAAACGGTTGGGCTTAATATCTTTGCCAGACCAAATGCTCGCAGAGCTTTGAAGTCGCGTTAGCCAGACTACATGATAACTTCTCCTGGGGGACAACCAGACTCCGTCTTTCCTGTAAGCAAGGCTTAATGTGTCTTAAATATGGCTCATTTTTGTGCTGTCTTTGGTTGCGCCAATCGTTCAAATCGAGAAAAAGATAAACGTCTCCATGGAACGTTGTCTTGAACTTCTGATTGTGGCTTCAGAAGTTGGCTTGGACGTTTCTTTAGAAAGGAAATATTTCTGATCTGGGAGGAGATTTTTTTTTCCACAGCAGTAGGAAGAACCCAGTATGCCTTTTTTTTTTAAATCTGTAACGGTCAGTGAATCCCTTTGTTTCACTCCAGCTTTGAGCCCATAACATCAATGCTACGTGAGAACAGCTCTCTCCAACAAGGCCTGCCATACAGTCGCAGTGTGCGGCTACCATCTCGCCATTTTTTTTCACTGACAATCCACGGAGTTAAAGGTTTTTCAGTCATTCTTTGCAAGTGGTTAACCTGGAATAGAATTTAGGTTGTGTTCAGTCACATGACTTTTGCTTGTGAGTTTACTTCTGGGGAATGAAGTGGTGGTCAGACGAACTGATTTGGCCACCAACACGTCAAGAGCTAGCGAAACTATCTCCGAATATTTTTACAGTTTAGTGGCCAATGTACGGTCAAGATATCTTCATAAAGTTGCTCGTTGTGATGGGATAGAGCCTTATACATTATCAAAGAAGGATTTTTCTGATGATTTGGAAAATTATCTCTCTGTTGAGTTCCCCAAGATCTCAAACTATCTGGTGCTGCAGACATCATTCTACACGGACACACAGATGAAATCCTGGAAGAGCACGGAGGAAAACAACTTTTCTTTTTATATGTGGCTGGGTTAAAGATCTGGGGATCAGGACACTACAAGATAAATCCTGTATCATTTTTGCCCAGGTAAGTTGACATTTTTGGTTTTTTTGTACGCATCTTTGTGGTGGTTACTTGGACGCTACAAGATTTCAAATAGAGTGCAAACAAACCACAGCCGCTCGATTCTCAATCCTCCCTGCTCTCCTTTTCCAGCAAGCAATAAGGTTATTTTTTGTTTAAATTAAAACAGAGAAAATGCAGTGAGAAAGCACACTCCAACATCTATGTAGCTAACGCTGGGCCACAAATCTACATACGCACTCCAATCGTTTCGAGGAATTTTGTACAGATCATAACCATGAATAAACTCTAATTTCTGCATATATCTATCCTTTGCTTCTTTCTGACTTAGATTATCCAAGTAATGTAGCAGCAACAAGGGCGCAGATAGCACGGGGGACGGGGGGGACATGTCCCCCCCCAGATTTATAGTGACCCCCATCTGTCCCCCCCACCCACCGTCCCTACGTAAGGCGGCATACATAGGTAGAAAAAGTGAGGATTAATGTTCCGTTAGTTAGACTAACTTACACTGCAGCACAAAGTTGAAATGGCAGCAGCAGTAGCCTTGTCAGTGATCAATCCACATTTTCCCCTTCTTGAATCGGTGTAGGCTGGAGCAGATCCTTGCAGAGTTGGGAAAGCAAGGTGTTCATTTTCCACGTAATTCTCGGTTAATAACACTGCACAGCTCATCCATTTGATAGCAGCGGTGTTTCTGCTGCGATTAATGGTGCATTCAGTTGTACTCGTAAGTTGGAAGTTTGAAGTCGGAAAAGCATTGAAATCCAGCATCTCCCAGCATAAACGTTGGGGTTTTCGTTTCATTTCATTAACTGGCCATTTTTTTCGAATTCCATGTTCCATGATGTCCCAGTTTTTAAACTGGGAAGCGCTCAGTTCTGAGGTTATGTTGCTCGGAGCTCCAAGTTCCGACTTCCAATGTAAATGTAACGCACCATCTCGACCCCGGGGTCCTAAGGGGAGCTGGGGACTTTGCCTGTCGCGGTAACCATAGTGATCATAAACAACTGTCTAATGACCGAGCTGGTGATCTTTCTGCCACATTAAGCCAGAGAAAAAAATCACAGCGTTTGTTTCAAGAACCAAAAGATGTAAATATCCTCTGCCTGTTGCCTTTCCCAGATGTGACAAATACTTGTTTTGTAATGTTGAGTAGCTAGTCTGATAATAATAAGAAGGAATTTGGACTTGCCTGAAGTAGGCTAAATGTAAAATAACAGCATTCTAGGCTGTAGGTGAATATCTTTTAATGTTATTTTTATGTATAATGTTAATTTAGTAAGCAGCAACTGTTAACTGAAATTATGAGATTCAAGATGTTAACATTGTCCTCCTGGCCTGCAGGCAATCTCTGGTGGGGTCAACAATGAAAAAACAAAAAACAATTACAGCGTTTTTTCAAAAACCGAGCAATGTTGACCAGGTAGGCCTCTGTCTACCAATGCTCATTCAGTTAGAAAACTCACAATCCGAATGTATATTGAAGCTTCAGTACACACACATTTTACACACATATATATATATATATATATATATATATATATATATATATATATATATATATATATGCGCATTTACACAAAATGGAATCATTTGCTGACAGCTCAGTCCCCCCCAGTTCAAAAATCCTATCTGCGCCCCTGAGCAGCAAAGCTTTTTTTTAAGTTAATTTTCTTCAAACTACAGATGTCAGACATCTTCAATATCGCTTGTCTTCAGTACGTAAACAAAGTTCGCTTGTCCCCCAGGACGACGTTAGCAATGGTTACTAATGCAGGTACGACATCAGTGCAAGGGGTCTATACCCCTTTTCCACCAACAGGTAAAAAGGTTCCGTTCTGGTTTGTGCACCAAATTTTGAACCTTTCAGAGCATTTCGACCAAAAATAAATTGGTTCAGAACCTGAAAAGTTGGTTCCCAGCTAGAACCAAAATATAGAGATCTTGCACGTGATGTCACATCCGCTCCAGATTGTAAGCAGTCGCCATTTTGTCGGTCAAACGCCATATTTCCGCCGTCTTTCCAACACTGACTGTTTTTTTTTTTCGCCCAAATCTTCAAATATTACCGTGCCACAATGCCGGAGAGTTGCATGGCATATAAATGCCACAACAGGAGAGGTCAGAAATCGGGAAGAAAGTTTCATAGGCTGCCACGGGACCCTGACAGGCGTGCAAAGTGGATTGCTGCTATCGGCCAGGCCGATGCAAGCAACAAGAACAAGGCATGGGAACCGACTGGAAAGAACGATCACTGGCGCCTGTGCAGTGACCATTTCATCTCCGGTTCGCCATGTATTTATTTCAGTATATCCATGTGGTTATTCGCAACATAAGTTTATGACTTGCTCTAATAAAAAATTCCGGGAAGTGGGAACCTGAGAAAAGGCTTGGGGCGGGGGGGGTGGATTGGGTCTTTAGTGGTGTGACAATCAATGTAGTCTCTAGATATAAAATTATTTTACACTTTTAGGGGTCACATGAATTTCTGTAAAGCTAACTGTCCAGAGATTTATAAGCACGCAGTGCTTCACCACTGAACAGCGAGGGAAAATTAATGAGGTAATTATACACGTCTGGGTATTCCACCTCTCGCAGTTCCATATCCATTGACACGGTCGTGAAAACTACGTCCGGTAAGCCATAAGGGTCGCTAATCCGTAGGTCGTTTATTTTAGACATATATCTAATTATCTGTTCATTAGAAAAATGAGCCGTGTAGTCCGTCAGTTGAAATTCATCCATTTTGTACACGAGTGCAGCAGTATTCAGCGGTGTTTTTTACCGACAAAATGGCGGCTGTGTACTTTCCGATCACGTGACTGCAAGATCTCTATAGCTGGTTTTTCCAGTGCAAACCTGGATGACATCAGTGGGCGTGTCATAAGTTTGGAGAAGAAGGGGAGTACAGCAATGGAGAGCACAATGGAAAAGGATACAACATCAGGGAAAAAAAAAGGGCCAAAAACAAATATCTGCAATAACAGAACAAAAGCTGGCAGGTAATCAATCAATGTGCTCCGCCATCTTGCTACTAATGTTTACTCCCGTTGTGAGTTGTGCAATGCCCTCTGTTCATGACTCATCTTTGATTACGACGGTTCTGCAAAACTGGTGAAAACGTGGGTTGGTTCGCTACCTGGCACCAAGGTTCAAAGAATCCTGAACAGAACTGGTTCAAGAACTTATCAAAAAGGGGTATTAGCCTGTCACCTCCTCATCTGCACAGTCTACTGAAACCGATCAGCTTCTAAAGCTTTAATTTTCATGCGAATACCACCATCGAGGTCATCACGCTCTTTACCTCGTAGATTGTCATCAAGCCGAGTTTCTACTGTACCTCAGAACACTGTGTCGTATAGCTGCATTGCATTCTGGAATGTTAAGACAACTGTTTCCTGTCTCTACTACTTCTACTTCTTTTGGCTGCTCCCGTTGGCATAGGTCATGGGTGTCAAACTCTGGCCTAATCCCAAATGACTACTCATCGGATTTGTGTATACAGCGCATTCACCGCTAATACTACAAATCCCATAATGGTCTGCTGTTGTTTTGGCGCGTCAATCAGGACAGGACCTAGAAACGCAGTAGGACGTTCAACAACAAACGGACAGTTGCCATAGCGACTTCACGCTACAACTTTCACCGTGCTACCCCTTCCCAAAAATGGCGAAAAGAAAGGCAGAAAACCGGAGCTTTCTGGACAGGTGGAAGGAAGAATATCTGTTTACATATGTAAAAGACAGACCTGTCAGGATTTCCTCAGCTCAGAGCCTGAGCCCAGACATTGATGAACTAGCATCCAAGAAGAGATGCCAGGTATCTGGCTTGGGCACATCAGATTAGATCAGTGTGTAGCAAACTGAGCAATAATTAACCTTTTCTTTATGCACTTCTTCTTGCTACTCCAAGGCATGGGCTTGAATGGTTGATTGATTTATTATTGTTGGTTTATTTTTAAAATGATTAGTCTGTGGAAAAAGTTTATTTTGATATTTAAATCAGAAGGCTGCAAATAGAAAAAGAGGCATACAATTTTTATTTAAATTTCATTTAATAAATTAATGCCATCGATGTGTTTTTTTTTAATTTGAAATTCGATTTAGCATGTCTGCACTATTGTTATATATTGTATAGTAATAAGCGTTGCTTGTTCCATATTCAATATTAAAGCAAAACTTGTTTGGGTCCATATTAAAAGGTTCATTTGTTCAATGTTGGCCCGCAACTTTGTTCAAGTTTTAAATTTTGGCCCACTGTGTATTTGAGTTTGACACCCCTGGCATAGGTTTTTGTTTCAACACCGGATGCCCTTCCTGATGCAACCCTCCCCAGTCTATCCGGGCTTGGGACCAGCACTAAGTACAACCCCGATTCCAAAAAAGTTGGGACAAAGTACAAATTGTAAATAAAAACGGAATGCAATAATTTACAAATCTCAAAAACTGATATTGTATTCACAATAGAACATAGACAACATATCAAATGTAGAAAGTGAGACATTTTGAAAATTTCATGCCAAATATTGGCTCACTTGAAATTTCATGACAGCAACACATCTCAAAAAAGTTGGGACAGGGGCAATAAGAGGCTGGAAAAGTTAAAGGTACAAAAAAGGAACAGCTGGAGGACCAAATTGCAACTCATTAGGTCAATTGGCAATAGGTCATTAACATGACTGGGTATAAAAAGAGCATCTTGGAGTGGCAGCGGCTCTCAGAAGTAAAGATGGGAAGAGGATCACCAATCCCCCTAATTCTGCGCCGACAAATAGTGGAGCAATATCAGAAAGGAGTTCGACAGTGTAAAATTGCAAAGAGTTTGAACATATCATCATCTACAGTGCATAATATCATCAAAAGATTCAGAGAATCTGGAAGAATCTCTGTGCGTAAGGGTCAAGGCCGGAAAACCATACTGGGTGCCCGTGATCTTCGGGCCCTTAAATGGCACTGCATCACATACAGGCATGCTTCTGTATTGGAAATCACAAAATGGGCTCAGGAATATTTCCAGAGAACATTATCTGTGAACACATTTCACCGTGCCATCCGCCGTTGCCAGCTAAAACTCTATAGTTCAAAGAAGAAGCCGTATCTAAACATGATCCAGAAGCGCAGACGTTTTCTCTGGGCCAAGGCTCATTTAAAATGGACTGTGGCAAAGTGGAAAACTGTTCTGTGGTCAGACGAATCAAAATTTGAAGGTCTTTATGGAAATCAGGGACGCCGTGTCATTCGGACTAAAGAGGAGAAGGACGATCCAAGTTGTTATCAGCGCTCAGTTCAGAAGCCTGCATCTCTGATGGTATGGGGTTGCATTAGTGCGTGTGGCATGGGCAGCTTACACATCTGGAAAGACACCATCAATGCTGAAAGGTATATCCAGGTTCTAGAGCAACATATGCTCCCATCCAGACGACGTCTCTTTCAGGGAAGACCTTGCATTTTCCAACATGACAATGCCAAACCACATACTGCATCAATTACAGCATCATGGCTGCGTAGAAGAAGGGTCCGGGTACTGAACTGGCCAGCCTGCAGTCCAGATCTTTCACCCATAGAAAACATTTGGCGCATCATAAAACGGAAGATACGACAAAAAAGACCTAAGACAGTTGAGCAACTAGAATCCTACATTAGACAAGAATGGGTTAACATTCCTATCCCTAAACTTGAGCAACTTGTCTCCTCAGTCCCCAGACGTTTACAGACTGTTGTAAAGAGAAAAGGGGATGTCTCACAGTGGTAAACATGGCCTTGTCCCAACTTTGAGATGTGTTGTTGTCATGAAATTTAAAATCACCTAATTTTTCTCTTTAAATGATACATTTTCTTAGTTTAAACATTTGATATGTCATCTATGTTCTATTCTGAATAAAATATGGAATTTTGAAACATCCACATCATTGCATTCCGTTTTTATTTACAATTTGTACTTTGTCCCAACTTTTTTGGAATCGGGGTTGTACACACTGTCTTGTGTAACCCCAGTGGCTGGGTATTTTACCTAATCTGAATGTCTTTGAACGGTGGGGGAAACCAGATCACGCAGAGGAAACCCTCGCAGACACGGGGAGAACATGCAAACTCCACACAGAAAGCCCCCCCATCAGCCATGAGGTTCGAACCTGGAACCTTCTTGCTGTGAGGCAACAGTTTTAACCAGTGCACCACCACGCCACCTCTCTACTACTAATATGCTGGATTTCCCATTAATATGTCGTTTGACATGATGGTGGGTTAAAACCTAAACCCAGTATATTACTGCACTCATCCTTTGTAAAAATCTCCTTGTACATGGCGTCTTGCTGCAGCTTTTTAAAACCTACCCTGCATCTTATTGAAGAACTGAATGGGGAAATTTAAAAAAAAAAAAAAAAGAAGAAATGCCAAAAGCATCAATTAATCTCTCCTGTTCAACTGATATACTCTTACTCTGAAAACAGAAACACAGCAGTGGACTACATGGAGGTGGCAGGACATTTTTAAAGAAACCACTTAGAACAGTCCTTCAAGTTTGCACAGGAAGTCATGACACCGACAGCACCGTCAAGATCAGAACCAATCAATCAATCAAGAGATTTTTCTGCCTGGAAGGCTCCGACAGCCAATCTGAGTGAATGCCAATCAAACTCGGTGAGAAAATGAAGCGTGGATGCAGGAATGATGACTAGCTGCCTTCTAGCTATTCCCGAAACTCACATGGAAATCTCTAATGATGAACTGTTTGCTTTCTCTCCAAGACAACGTTGGCAATAAAGGCTATTTCACGACTGATGGACAAGAAAAAAAAAATACAACAACAAATTACAAAATACAACAAACAGTGGAAACTGTGTGGAAATGGAACAAGTGTGAAAACTGAATTAGGCTTCAGGGGTTCCCCCCCCCAGCAATGGTGTTTTTCTTTTTTTGGTTGGGGGGGCATGGTGGTGCAGTGATCAGCACTGTCGCCTCACAGCAAGAAAGTTCCAGGTTCAAACCTGGGTTCGAGCCAACGGGGCCTTTCTGTATGGAGTTTGCATGTTCTCCCCATGTCTGTGTGGGTTTCCTCTGGGTGCTCCGGTTTCCTCCACAGTTCAAAGACATGCAAGTGAGGTAAAAATACCCAGCCACTGGGGTTACACAAGACAGTGCGTACTTAGTGCTGGTCCCAAGCCTGGATAGACTGGGGAGGGTTGTGTCAGGAATGACAGCTGGTGTGAAACCTATGCCAAATCAAACACATCCGCTGTGGCGGCCCCCTCAAAGGAGCAGCCAGATGATGATGGATTTTTTTTTTGACCGAATGATAAAGAAATGACTCAGAAGTGCAGTATCTAATCTTCAGTTAAATATAGGCTAGGAAGTTTCCTCATAATCTAATATTATGGTATATTAGCGCTTCAACCTGAGATTTATTACGCTGTATTGATTACTGGCCAAATGATTTCACCACAATTTTTATCTGTGCTCCAAAAAGTTTAAAGGTGACATATTAGACCCCTTTTCCACAGGTCCCTGAGGTCTTCATGAAACATCTGTACCATGCTTTTGTCAAAATACCACAAGGATCAAACACCACAGCTCCCTTCTCACCCGGTCTAAACAGCCCTGTTCAAAACGGCTCGTGTGTGCGCGCGTGTCCGTTCCTTTAAATGATAATGAGTCACTGCTCATCCCACCCGTCTTCCGTCAGCCAATCGGATAGCACATTCATCATGTATACAGGTGGGTTGCATTGGACGTCACATCCGCCTCATTAGATATGCAAGACATGAAGTGGTGGTCAGTTAAGCTTACTGTTCACAAAGCGTTACTATCACTGGGGCGCCTTGCTAGTCGTTAACACTTGCTTTGTTTTGGGCCGTTCAAATAGAACAAACTGTTAAGCTGAAAAAAAAAAGGTTTCTCTAGACCAGTGTTTCCCAACCTTTCTTGAGCCACAGCACATATTTTACATTCGAAAAATCCCACGGCACACCACCAAACAAAAATGTCACAAAAAGTATATATAGTGAAATATAATGATCATCTAGTCTCAATTTACTCACAATTTACTTACTCAGTGTGAAACCTGGGCCTGTTTAGTTGAACACAAAGCTGATATACAGTGCCTTGCAAAAGTATTCATACCCCTTGAACTTTTTCACATTTTTCCACCTTACAACCACAAACTTAAAAGTTTTTTATTGAGATTTTATGTGATAGACCAACACAGAGTAGCACATAATTGTGAAGTGAAATGAAAATGATAAATGGTCTTCAAAATTTTAAACAAATAAAAATCTGAAAAATGTGGTGTGCATTCGTATTCAGCCCCCTGTCCTCTGATACCTCTAAATACAATCCAGTGCAATCAATTGCCTTCAGAAGTCATCTAATTAGTAAATAGAGTCCTACTGTGTGTAATTTACTCTCAGCATAAATACACTTGTTCTGAGAAGGCCTCAGTGGTTTGTTAGAGAACACTGAAGAACAAACAGCATCATGAAGACCAAAAAACTCACCAGACAGGTCAGGGATAAAGTTCTGGAGAAGTTTAAAGCAGGGTTGGGTTATAAAAAAATATCCCAAGCTCTGAACATCTCAAGAAGCACTGTTCAATCCATCATTCAAAAATGGAAAAAGTATGGCACAACTGCAAACCTACCGAGACATGGCCGTCCACCTAAACTGACAGAGCGAGCAAGGAGAGCACTGGTCAGAGAAGCAGCCAAGAGGCCCATGATCACTCTGGAGGAGCTGCAGAAATCCACAGCTCAGGTGGGAGAATCTGTGCACAGGACAACTATAAGTCGTACACTCCACAAATCTGGCCTTTTTGGAAGAGTGGCAAGAAGAAAGCCATTGTTGAAAGACAGGCATAAGAAGCCATGTAGGGGACAGAGCAAACATGTGGAAGAAGGTGCTTTGGTCAGATGAGACCAAAGTTGAACTTTTTGGCCTAAATGCAAAGCGCTATGTGTGGCGGAAAACTAACACTGCTCATCACCCTGCACACACCACCCCCACTGTGAAACATGGTGGTGGCAGCATCATGCTATGGGGATGCTTTTCTTCAGCAGGGACAGGGAAGCTGGTCAGAGTTGATGGGAAGATGGATGGAGCTAAATACAGGGCAATCCTGGAAGAAAACCTGTTGGAGGCTGCAAAAGACTTGAGACTGGGAAGGAGATTCACTTTCCAGCAAGACAATGACCCTAAACATACAGCCAGAGCTACAATGGAATGGTTTAGATCAAAGAATATTCATGTGTTAGAATGGCCCAGTCAAAGTCCAGACCTAAATCCTATTGAGCATCTGTGGCAAGACTTGAAAATTGCTGTTCACAGACGCTCTCCATCCAATCTGGCTGAGCTTGAGCTATTTTGCAAAGAAGAATGGGCAAAAATTTCAGTGTCTAGATGTGCAAAGCTGGTAGAGACATACCACAAAAGACTTGCAGCTGTAATTGCAGCAAAAGGTGGTTCTACAAAGTATTGATGCAGGGGGGCTGAATACTAATGCACATCACATTTTTCAGATTTTTATTTGTTTAAAATTTTGAAGACCATTTATCATTTTCGTTTCACTTCACAATTATGTGCTACTCTGTGTTGGTCTATCACATAAAATCTCAATAAAAAACTTTTAAGTTTGTGGTTGTAAGGTGGAAAAATGTGAAAAAGTTCAAGGGGTATGAATACTTTTGCAAGGCACTGTATTCACAGGAATTGAAGACACACACACACGAAGATCTTCCTCAACAGCTCTGAGTCTCTCTCCTTTTTTAGTTTTTATAGCAGTAATGCTTGAAAAGCCCAGCTCGCATAGATAGGTTGTGGAAAATCACTTTTTTTGCTTTCTTCTGACCTCTACTCATACTAGGGCCTTCATCTGGGCCAGAATTTTCTCCAGGACCCAGTTTGGATTATGTACTTTTTCTTTTCAAATATTTATCCACCGCTAACACACCCGAAGCATTACTAATTCTATTGTTTGAATGGCATCAGGTAGATACACAGGTTAATTAGCTACCTGCTGCCATCTAGTGGAAGAGTATTTAATTGTTCTGCCTGTCACTATACTTCGCTGGCAAAGACGAACAAAGACAAATTATTTGCAGTAAATAAATAATAATTTTCGGAACAATTAAGTGAAATTGGATAATTTCCCACAGTACACCTGATGATCTCTCACAGCACACTAATGTGCCGTGGCACAGTGGTTGGGAATCACTGCTCTAGACTTCCCCACAAAGTGATAAAGTGTGAACGAGCAAAGGATTTTACCAAAAGACTGAGAAAGCTGGCTCTTGAACCTTTCGCCAAGTTGAAGAACGCTCAAGTTTGCAGTGATCACTTCGTGAAAGGTTTGTAAATTCCGCTGATTTATTTCGTCTGGATTTGCAAATGACTTTTCTCGCCATTTTTCCGTTATTTCATGATGTTTTGAAGTTCAAGAGATGCTTCAGTTCTCAGATGCATTTTTGTTTACTGTTTGATCATGGTCGCCATATTATAAACTAACGAGGATGTTTTCACTTTATTGATCAGCATGTCCTAGCAATCTTCACAAGGACGAGGATGTAGATTGGGCTCGTACACTTAACTTAATAGATCAGATAATCGAGATGATCCACAGAAACACAAAAGCAGAGCTCACGAGTTAACAGCACGAAACTGCTTCCCTGGCCATGCAGTTACAGTGAGCCGTGATAACTTCTCCATCCTGTTTCACCAACACCGAGGTCTTTGAAAGGGTTTCTGTGGATCTTTGGGAATGATTGAACTGGAAGAGAAGAGCAGGGAGGATTGAGAATCGAGCAGTTGTGATTTGTTTACACCCGATACTAAAACTTGTAGCATCCTAGCAATCGATCATCGCAAAGATGTGTACAAAAAGCCCAAAAATGCTACTTACCCAGGCAAAAACGATACAGGATTTATCTTGCAGTGTCTTGATCCCCAGATCTTTAACCCAGCCACATATAAAAAGTTGTACTCCTCCATGCTCTTCCAGGTTTTCATCTGTTTGTCCGTGTAGAACGATGCCTGCAGCACCAGGTAGTTTGAGATGTCAGGGAACTCAACATATGGATAATTTTCCAACTCACAGGAAAAATCCTTCTTTGTTAGCGTGTAAGGATCTAATCCCATTGCAAAGAGCAGCTTTCTGAAGGTATCTTGACCGTGCATTGGCCTCTAAATTGCGAAAATAGTCAGAGACGGTTTCACTTGCTCTTTACATATAATGGCAGCCAAACTGGACTGCTTGACCACCACTTCATTCACCGGAAGTAAGCTCACAAGCAAAAGTCACGTGACTGAATACAACCTGTTCATTCAAAAAGGCAGTTCTGATGCCACGAGTGGAGATACAGCATTAACTCAAAACCATAAAAGGGTAGATCATCACAGATGAGATGAGAAAATCCCAGACCTTTTCAATCTGCTATATAGCCAGTTGAGCAAACACTAATTAATGCAAAATTACTTACACCATTAGGTGAGGAGTAATTCTTTCTTCTGAATCAGCCGGCTTCCTTTGGATAGGTTTTAATGTACAACCCCGATTCCAAAAAAGTTGGGACAAAGTACAGATTGTAAATAAAAACGGAATGCAATAATTTACAAATCTCAAAAACTGATATTGTATTCACAATAGAACACAGACAACATATCAAATGTCGAAAGTGAGACATTTTGAAATTTCATGCCAAATATTGGCTCAATTTGAAATTTCATGACAGCAACACATCTCAAAAAAGTTGGGACAGGGGCAATAAGAGGCTGGAAAAGTTAAAGGTACAAAAAAAGGAACAGCTGGAGGACCAAATTGCAACTCATTAGGTCAATTGGCAATAGGTCATTAACATGACTGGGTATAAAAAGAGCATCTTGGAGTGGCAGCAGCTCTCAGAAGTAAAGATGGGAAGAGGATCACCAATCCCCCTAATTCTGCGCCGACAAATAGTGGAGCAATATCAGAAAGGACTTCGACAGTGTAAAATTGCAAAGAGTTTGAACATATCATCATCTACAGTGCATAATATCATCAAAAGATTCAGAGAATCTGGAAAAATATCTGTGTGTAAGGGTCAAGGCCGGAAAACCAAACTGGGTGCCCGTGATCTTCGGGCCCTTAGACGGCACTGCATCACATACAGGCATGCTTCTGTATTGGAAATCACAAAATGGGCTCAGGAATATTTCCAGAGAACATTATCTGTGAACACAATTCACCGTGCCATCCACCGTTGCCAGCTAAAACTCTATAGTTCAAAGACGAAGCCGCATCTAAACATGATCCAGAAGCGCAGACGTCTTCTCTGGGCCAAGGCTCATTTAAAATGGACTGTGACAAAGTGGAAAACCGTTCTGTGGTCAGACGAATCAAAATTTGAAGTTCTTTATGGAAATCAGGGACGCCGTGTCATTCGGACTAAAGAGGAGAAGGACGACCCAAGTTGTTATCAGCGCTCAGTTCAGAAGCCTGCATCTCTGATGGTATGGGGTTGCATTAGTGCGTGTGGCATGGGCAGCTTACACATCTGGAAAGACACCATCGATGCTGAAAGGTATATCCAGGTTCTAGAGCAACATATGCTCCCATCCAGACGACGTCTCTTTCAGGGAAGACCTTGCATTTTCCAACATGACAATGCCAAACCACATACTGCATCAATTACAGTATCATGGCTGCGCAGAAGAAGGGTCCGGGTACTGAACTGGCCAGCCTGCAGTCCAGATCTTTTACCCATAGAAAACATTTGGTGCATCATAAAACAGAAGATACGACAAAAAAGACCTAAGACAGTTGAGCAACTAGAATCCTACATTAGACAAGAATGGGTTAACATTCCTATCCCTAAACTTGAGCAACTTGTCTCCTCAGTCCCCAGACGTTTACAGACTGTTGTAAAGAGAAAAGGGGATGTCTCACAGTGGTAAACATGGCCTTGTCCCAACTTTGAGATGTGTTGTTGTCATGAAATTTAAAATCACCTAATTTTTCTCTTTAAATGATACATTTTCTTAGTTTAAACATTTGATGTCATCTATGTTCTATTCTGAATAAAATATGGAATTTTGAAATTTCCACATCATTGCATTTCGTTTTTATTTACAATTTGTACTCTGTCCCAACTTTTTTGGAATCAGGGTTGTATAAAAGCATCAAAAGAATAGTTTAGACTCACATTACCTCTTAACTGTAAATCCAGTTTCTGCTGTCTCTTACATGGACATGCTTGTATCCAATCAACAACGATCAAGTAAATGTTCAATAAAGACATCATCTTTCCATTTCAAGTTAATGCGGTCATGTTTTGATTTTGCTGTACTTGGCAACCTAGCAAGCAAAAACAAACCTAGCACAGCCTACACTGAAAAAAGCTCAGCGAACGGACGTAATTCAAGTGTACACATCGATTTCATACAAATTAACTGAGTTACATTAACAATTTGTTTTCATACAATCAACATGACTTGGTCATGCATTTTCAAAGCCATGAATTGAGGCTTTGCATGGTCATGTGACCCCATAACAACAGTAACTACGCCGCCATGACAGGGAGCATGCTTATAGCGCGTCATTCATCCAAGTTAGTTGTTATTGATCAGTATGGGAAGGTTTTGCTGCATTTTTGAATGTGCACATCATTTTGAATGAAACAATGACATCAGATTTTTTTAACTTACCATCATCCATTTACCATTTTTAACTTACCATCAGTAATTCATCATCTCATCTCATTATCTCTAGCCGCTTTATCCTGTTCTACAGGGTCGCAGGCAAGCTGGAGCCTATCCCAGCTGACTACGGGCGAAAGGCGGGGTACACCCTGGACAAGTCGTCAGGTCATCGCAGGGCCGACACATAGACACAGACAACCATTCACACTCACATTCACACCTACGGTCAATTTAGAGTCACCAGTTAACCTAACCTGCATGTCTTTGGACTGTGGGGGAAACCGGAGCACCCGGAGGAAACCCACGCGGACACGGGGAGAACATGCAAACTCCACACAGAAAGGCCCTCGCCGGCCACGGGGCTCGAACCCGGACCTTCTTGCTGTGAGGCGACAGCGCTAACCACTACACCACTGTGCCGCCCCTTAAATCTGATTTGACCACATATTCCATTTTTTTCTACCGTAGTGTCAAAACATGATAATTTGTATAATTTTATTGTGTTTATTTCTGTTTGAATGGGACTGCAACTGGATCTCTGATCAGCATGTTCAGTGAGATCAGATGATTTCTGAGCAGTGTTTTATTGCATTTCCATCTTGCTCCGTTTTATTTAGACTTGCTAGAGATTTAATAGCCTCGTAAATCTGGTGCATACAGGCATTTCTAATGCTCTACTATGTTTGCTTTACAAAAACTAGCTGTTTTTATGAGAATGACAAAAGGTACACAATAATAAACGGAACTCCAGCATGGCTATATTAAACCATCTTTGCTGAAAAAGAGTGCACGCAACCGGTTTAATATAGCCTCAAATAGAAAAATGATTAAAGACTACATGAAAATAGCACAGAGGAAGGTGCTCAGATCCTGACACGCTACAAGATGTTTTTATAAGGTAGACCATGGCGAGTTGCGTAACTACTAACAACATCTTGCTGATTTATTTCCAAAAGAGAAAACATATTGCAGCAGGATGGGAGCCAGGGGAAAAAAATAAAACAAATAAATAAATAAAACGAAAAATGTGTCACGAGCATTTACATCATGCAACAGCATGTATTTAACATTTTAAAAAAATGAAAAAAAGAAAGAAAGAATCCTCTTGGCATCAGCAACCTGATGTCATCTTTGATTCCCATAAGCATAGTCAATCACCTCAGGCCTGTCTGTCGTCACCATTTTTAATTTTTATTACCAAAATACACTGATGCAGATGTTTCCTTTCTGTCATGCTTAATTCCCATCTCCCCCCCCACTGGAACCGTAACAAAAGTGCAAAATATGGTGAACACTTGTGCTCAAATAAACAGAGCTTCTCAACTAGGGTTGGGTATTGAAAGGGTTTCATTTGATACCGGTGCCAAATTGATACTTTCAAAACGGTGCTGGTTCCTAAACGGTATTTAAATCGGTACTTTCAAAAAAAAAAAAAAAGCAGCACACACAGAATTTGTAATGAAGCAGTGACTTTTTATTCCTAAGGCAAAGTCCAAGGTCAAATTGAACAACAACAACAGATTACTTTAAATCCCTTAAATCAGGGGTCACCAAACTTTTTTCTCTGAGGGCCACATTGTCGTTCCTGACTGTGATGGGGGGCCGGGGTCGGGTCAGCTATATAACATAGAATTGTATGACCCAGACAAATATGACCACCAGCAGGCCTCATTGTGTAGTAGAGATTAATAGCCTGGCACAGCCATCCCCAATACTATATCCCCACTACTATATCAACACTACTATATCCACACTACCATATCCCCACTACTATATCCCCATTACTATATCCACACTACTATATCCCCCACTACTATATCCCCCACTACTATATCCCCACTACTATATCCCCCACTACTATATCCACACTACTATATCCCCACTACTATATCCCCACTACTATATCCCCCACTACTATATTCACACTACTATATCCCCATTACTATATCCACACTACTATATCCCCCACTACTATATCCCCAATACTATATCAACACTACTATATCCCCCACTACTATATCCACACTACTATATCCCACACTACTATATTCACACTACTATATCCCCATTACTATATCCACACTACTATATCCCCAGTACTATATCAACACTACTATATCCCCACTACTATATCCACACTACTATATCCCCACTACTATATCCCACACTACTATATCCCACACTACTATATCCCAACTACTATATCCCCCACTACTATATCCCCCACTACTATATCCCACACTACTATATCCCCACTACTATATCCCCACTACTATATCCCCACTACTATATCCCCCACTACTATATCCACACTACTATATCCCCCACTACTATATCCACACTACTATATCCACACTACTATATCCCCCACTACTATATCCACACTACTATATCCACACTACTATATCCCCCACTACTATATCCACACTACTATATCCCCCACTACTATATCCACACTACTATATCCCCCACTACTATATCCCCACTACTATATCCCCCACTACTATATCCACACTACTATATCCACACTACTATATCCCCCACTACTATATCCACACTACTATATCCCCCACTACTATATCCACACTACTATATCCCCCACTACTATATCCCCACTACTATATCCCCCACTACTATATCCACACTACTATATCCCCCACTACTATATCCACACTACTATATCCCCCACTACTATATCCCCACTACTATATCCCCACTACTATATCCCCCACTACTATATCCCCACTACTATATCCCCACTACTATATCCCCCACTACTATATCCCCACTACTATATCCCCCACTACTATATCCCCACTACTATATCCCCACTACTATATCCCCCACTACTATATCCACACTACTATATCCCCACTACTATATCCCCACTACTATATCCCCCACTACTATATCCCCCACTACTATATCCCCACTACTATATCCCCAACTACTATATCCCCCACTACTATATCCCCACTACTATATCCCACACTACTATATCCCCACTACTATATCCCCACTACTATATCCCCCACTACTATATCCCCCACTACTATATCCACACTACTATATCCACACTACTATATTCCCCACTACTATATCCCCACTACTATATCCCCCACTACTATATCCCCACTACTATATCCACACTACTATATTCCCACTACTATATCCCACACTACTATATCCCCATTACTATATCAACACTTTTTTCCTGGCACATATTTGTTTATCTTTACTAGTGGTTTGCAAAAGTAGTAATCGAGTCTTCACACTTTGTTTTAATTTGAAATACCACACATATTCCATTTATTTATTTTCTAATAAAAATAACATCAAAGCTGTCAAGGTAAGAAACATCTGCCGAGTTGAGGTGATTGACACTGGCAAAGGTGAGTGGAAAATTATAAATTGTAGGTAGGCCTGTTGATAATAATAATAATAATAATAATAATAATAATTATTATTATTATTATTATTATTATTATTATTAGTGTGCAGCACTTAATAAAGGTCAAATAAATAGGCCTATAAAATAAATAAATTAAAAAAAAAACAGTGAAATTATAATATGAGCAATAGATCACAGCAGTTGTGCTGTGTCCTGCACGTCATTGCTCTCATCCATGACCAAAGCAAAAAAACTCTAATTCTGATGCTCTCTCATTCAGCTGGTCATACACGTTGTCCCCCAAATCTTCGGTTCGCCTGGTCATAGCAGGTACGGAGAGACTCACCGCATTGAGCGCATCCTTCTTGTCGGGACACACCTCCTCGGCCACAGCAAGCATGCATACTTTAACAAAGTCCCCATCAGTAAACGGCTTTCCATGGGTAGCTAGTAGGTGAGCTACCTTATAGCTAGCTCGGACAGCAGCCTGGTTGATCTGGGTTTGGTGAAGGAATACATTCTGTTGTGCAGCCAGTCCACATTTCATCCTCCAAATCCTGTCTTCTCTTGTTTGCCCTCGCAAACTAGCATACTCTTTGTGGCGGGTTTCGTAGTGACGACGCAGATTATATTCTTTGAAAACCGGCACACTTTCTTTACATACAAGACAAACTGCACGGTCCTTACACTGAACGAAAAATAATCGGTGGTCCACTGTTCTTTAAAAACTCTGCACTCTCTGTCAACTTTTTGCTGACCGCTAGCCATTTTGCTGTCCTGAACACTGACAGTTCTCTGCGCGTGCGCTGCCCGTCACTGCTTGATCGCGAGCATATGACAAAAATTTGAAAAATATGAATAGTTCAATTTATAACTAAATATCAATTTTAATTGATAAAATCAACAAAATACAAGATGCAGACATGTTATTATTTGCCAAAAAGCAATTTTAAAAAAAATAGGCCATGACCACTTTTGGGGATTGCCTCATAGGGCCGGTTCAAGTAGTGGGGGGCAGAGGGGCTGGGGGGCCGGTCAAAGGGGGGTGGCGGGCCGGAGTCGGCCCGCGGGCCGTAGTTTGATGACCCCTGCCTTAAATAATAAATGAAAAAGATAAAAGAAATCAAATTCACATTGTACTGTACTTCAACAATTGTACACAACTGTACAGTACATTAACTTATTCTAATGACTAGCAATGCCAGTGCACATGGAACAGGATAATGAAATGCCAAATGTTCCATGAAATGAAAGGCGCAACTAGAAAGACCACAAAATATAAATTCATTTAAAATATCAATTAATTCATTAATTTATTTTGAACATACCACGTAATGCTGTTCTCATAAACTCTGCATTTAGGACTATCGTTATTCATATGCTGAGCTGTTTTTTGCTAGCGACTAAACGCCAACATTTCATAGGCTTACAACCAGAGTTGAACGCATTTACTGCGATTGATTTGTTGTGCCTTCTTAAAGCTGGGCATACACTGTGTGATTTTTTCAATCGCGGTATTCAGCTGCTGCTCACACTGTACGAGTGAATCGCAGGGGTAAACAGCACGCAGCTAACGATTCCTGTTCTCACGCTATACGATCCGATGCTCGGACGCGATGGTCAGGATTTCAAACAGGTTTGATTTTCATCCGATCGATCGGGAGGAGGTCGTGAGGTGTTAATCGCTTGTCGTTACCCCATGTATACTACACGATCCGAGACGCACGATTGAGCCAAAACTCGGCCCGATCTCCAAAATAGTCGCACGAGTGAAAATCGTGTCAAAATCGGGCCAAAAATCGCACAGTGTATGCCCAGCTTAACGTGTACAACACTTGCTCATCAAATATGACTTACCGAACCTGCCAGCCTGACAAACGCATTTTCACACAAGCTGTGAGACTGCATCTGTGCTACTCGAAACATTTACGCCTACATTTAACAACAGGAATTAGCATGCATCAATTGTTTAGCAGTGTTAAAAAAAAATACTCACTTGAAGAGCAAATGCTGCTATTATCATCATCCAGTATGTCCACGCTAGCTGGGCTGGGAGCTCCATCGCTTGGGCTGGGCATAGGGACTCCCACGTTGGATGCTTCCGATGTGCTTGCTATAGGGTCACGTTCACGGAGGCTGTCAAAAACGGTGCAAGCTTCGGCCTTTAGACGGATTCCATGTGTGACCAAATGTTTCATTAAATTTGACGTGTTCCCGCTTTTGCACGAAAATGTCCTCAAACATCTGTTGCACGTGGAAGTTTCAGCATCCTTTCTTGTAAAATGTAACCATACTTTGGAACGTTTTGCTTGAGACATCTTGACCTTTCTGCCTGCCGAGTGTGTAGGCCTACTGAATACGGTGCTGCTGTTAACAGTGAACACCAGAGGGCCCAGCTGTGTATTTTGTGGCACCGAAATTCATGTTGTACAGTATTTCGGACTGATTACTACCGTTGATGTTCGCCCCGGTGCCATACCTGTACCGAGTTTCGGTACCCAACCCTATTCTCAACGCTTGTGATAGTTTTGTGTAGCTGGCCTTTCATACTTCAAAGGGGAACCGTCAGGACCGTGTAGACCTTCAGAGAAGGCCCAAACCTATCAGCATTTCAAAGGTTATAGCTATTTAATTTCTTTCATTCTTTAATATCTTTCATAATTTCATTCTAATTATTCTCTTAATTCTAATTCGGCCTCGTTTTCTTTCAAACTGGCTTCAGAAATGAAAGCGTTACTGTCCTGAAAACATTAAAATCGAGTTATCCAATGAGATCCTTTTGTTTGTTGTCTCTAGGCTGAGAAGATTTTAGAGCTGCTCAGTCATTGGTTAGGACTTCACTGCTAGGACAGAAGGCCAGGGCAGTGTATGTTTATGTAGGAAGTGACAGATACATTAACCAATCAGATTTTGATTTATAGTGGGAGGGACCAAAAATGTATCATCCTAGACCTTCTTGAAGGCCAACACGAGCTTAACCACGACTCGGCGCCATCAGTGCAGTCACCTTCCAGCTGGTGTAGCGTTCATCAGTAGTGTTAGCAAGTGCTAATAAAAAGTGGTCAAGCCAATGCTATCGAGAGCAAGTAGCGCAGGCTAACGACCGAGAAACTAAGATTTCTGTCTCCAGACTCTTCTTCCATGCACATGTAGCAATGTCAATTTCATATGAATAAAGGGTTTTTTTGTGTGAACTTCCCCAAATCCCTCTATTGTAAAATATGTTAATTGTTGGGTTCTGTTAATGGTTCCACTATTGTTTCTGATGGAGCATTAAAGGAGAACTGAAGGCAATTTTTTTTTTGTCAAAATTCTATTTCTCTCATTTTATTAAATATAGTTTTTTTTAATCTAATTTTTGATAGCTATTTTGTCACTGCTATAGCAAGTTATGAGTGTTTGAAATATGCTCTGTAATACATCAGTCCATACGTCAAAGCGATGGCCGTAAACGAGATTCATTGAGACCTGTGCGAGACATCGTAGGACGGAAGTAAAACGTGCAGCGGAAATCAAAGTGACCGACATCTGCCAACGTTGTCAAAAGACGCGCGCGCCCTCTTTCGAATGCTGATGGAATCAAGCCGGAAGTTTTGTTTGTTTTGATAGCAATCAGGAAAGTTTGAAAAAAGTAGGCAGTAATCGTCATTTAAACTCGTTTTTGTGCAATATTTCGTTTGGAAAACAGTTTTCAAAACGGCAGCACTGACACCTGGCTGACACGTCTTCACGTTTCGAAGTCTCGCACAAGTCTCGTGAAGATCGCGCGGATAAGCGACGCCTGCCGTGGACCAAATTCAACACGGCTAAAAACCGAACAGGCCAATAAGTATAATATTTAATTGCAATTAGTTGCCAATATGAATCACGATATAAGGTTACTAAAACCGAAAACGGAATTGAATAACACGTTAATTAAGAAATAAAGCAAGTTTAAAAATGACTTCAGTTCTCCTTTAATTAATATTACACACCTGTGGACATTATCGTGCTTGGGGTGCCTGGAAAGGGGTAAGCTGGCTTCGTGAATCCTGCATGGACAAAATTAATTAATACAGTGGATTTTTAATTTTTCTCAAGATATGATGTTTATTTTTTGATGTAAGAATGTTTTGACATACATCCACTGTTTGTATCGGATCAAATATATAAATTATTGTCATAAAATTCTGTGTGAAACACTGAGTGTTTATCCGAGTAGGCACTTGGCTGGGTGTTTACTGGTGTATTTTGTTGCAGGGATGCCAGAATTCTTTCCCATCATTCATTGTTTTCCAGAATAAATTCTGACAGATCAACTTTACGCCTTCACTACATCATCTATTAGCCACGCACAGACTTTTAGTTGTTATTAGAGTAACTGACTGGTTATAGTCAGTTACTCTAAAAGCTTTGGCTTCTCACCAGAGCTTATTTTATTTTCTAGTTTGTTTTTCTTTTTTGTGTTTGTTTAGTTTGATTTTTGTTTGACTGTTTTGTCCGCCGGTTGTGGTATAGCTCCGGACCCAGTTTTGGGTGTCCGTTCCCTCCAGGCCTTGGTTTGCCGTGGGTGATGCCTGTGCTCCTCGCTATGGACTGCAGTGAGCTCGTTGCTCATTTTAACATCGGGGTTGTCCAGCGCTCTGTGCAGCGGTGCTTCTGTGCTTAGCGCGGTGTTCTGAGCGATGTTGCTCGATGGCATCGTGGTGGCTGTGCAGGCAGTTTGGGACATACCGATGCTCTGCGTAGCAGTGCTTCTGTGCTCGCTTTTTGGATCCATGGTGCAGTGTTCCAGGCAGTGTTGCCTGGTGGCGTCGTGGCGGCTGTGCGGGACTTGTTTTCGTGCGCCTTCTGGTGGGACTGTAGCAGCTACACCATTGGAATGACATCCCGACCTTTATTTGGTGGACTTTTTTTTCCTTTTCCCCCTCCCTTTTCTTATAATTGTAAAGTAACCTTGGGTATTGATTTAAATTATTATTATTATTATTATTATTATTATAATAGTCGGTTACGCACATTTGCCCCAGTATTTTTCACTCAGTCTTACAGTCAAGCCAGAAAGTCTGCACACTCCTTTCACCTTCTCCACATTTTATTACATTACAGACTTATTGTACAATAGATTGAGTTAATTTTTGTCACAAAGTTTTACACAAAATAGCCCGTAGTGACAAAGTGAAAGCAGGTTTTTAGACATTTGTGCTAATTTAGTAAAAATCAAAATGCAAAATATCATATTTACACAAATGTGCACACCCTTTGATATGACACTCAAAAGTGGGCTGAGGTGCATTTTGTTTCCACTGATGCTGCTTGAGATGTTTCTACAACTTAATTGGAGTCCAACTGTGGTAAATTCAATTGAATGGACATGATTGGGGATTGCCAACACCTGCCTATATAAGGTCCCACAGGTGACAGTGCATGTCAGAGCAAACTCCAAGCCATGGGGTCAAAGGAATCATCTGCAGACCTCAGAAACAGGATTGGGTCAAGGCATAGATCTGGAGAAGGGTACAGAAAAATTGCTGTAGCTTTACAGGTCCCAAAGAGCACAGTGGCCACCATCATTCGTAAATGGAAGAAGTTTGGAAACACCAAGAATCTTCCTAGACCTGGCCACCCAGCCAAACTGAGCGATCGGAGAAGACGGGCTTTGGCCAAGGAGGTGAGCAGGAACCCGAGGGTCACTCTGACAGAGCTCCAACGTATCCTTGTGGAGATGGGAGAACCCTTCAGAAGATCAACCATCCAGGCAGCACTCAACAAATCAGGCCTTTATGGTAGAGTGGCCAGATGGAAGCAGCTCCTTAGTAAAAAGGCACATGACAGCCCGCTTGGAGTTTGCCAAAAAGCACCTAGAGGACTCTCAAACCATGAGAAACAAGATTCTCTGGTCTGATGAAACCAAAATGTAACTTTTGGGCCTGAATACTAAGCATCAAGTCTGGAGGAAACCAGGCACTGCTCATCACCTGGCTAATGCCATCCCTACAGTGAAGCATGGTGGTGGCAGCATCATGATGTGGGGATGTTTTTCAGCAGCAGGAACAGGGGGACTAGTCCTGATAGAGGGAAAGATGAATGCAGCTAAGTACACCAAGATCCTTGAAGAAAACTTGCTCCAGAATGCTCTGGACCTCAGACTGGGGCGAAGGTTCACCTTCCAACATGACAACAACCTGAAGCACACAGCCAAGAGAACAAAGGAGTGGCTTCGGAGAAAGTCTGTGAATGTCCTTGAGTGGCCGAGCCAGAGCCCAGACCTGAATCCAATTGAACATCTGTGGAAGGAGCTGAAAATGGCTGTGTACCGATGCTCCCCCTCCAACCTGACGGCGCTTGCAAAGATATGCCAAGAGGAATGGGCAAAAGTGTCCAGAAACAAGTGTGCCAAGCTCATAGTTTCTTTCCCAAGATGCCTTGAAGCTGTAATTGCTGCCAAAGGTGCAACAACCATGTATTAGGCTAAGGGTGTGTACAGATATGTAACCCCTAAATAACCTATTTTTGTCAGTAAAATAAAATTGCATATTTTCTAAAAACCTGCTTTCACCTTGTCATTATAAGCTATTTTGTGTAGAATTTTGTGACAAAAAATGAACTCAATCTATTGTAGAATAAGTCTGTAACGTAATAAAAAGTGGAGAAGGTGAAAGGGGTGTGCAGACTTTCCAGCTTGACCGTAAGTATTCATTTCCATGTGTAATTTGCTGAGTTACTTTTAAAATCAACATAGACGACTACACACAACGGCGCTACCCGGCAGCCTGCCACTAATCCCTTGCAAAATCCTTTGCCCTGTTGTGTTTTTGGTGTGTCTGGCTAAGTTTTGGCTGAGTCGAAATCCCAGGTCTAATAGTAACGGTTCGTCACTGTCATACTTATTACAAGTGTACATCGTATTAGGGGACGACCGATAATCGGCCTGGCCGATATATCGGGCCGATATTCTGCATTTTTAGGGTTATCGGTATCGGCCATAATTTCCACCGATATGCCGATAACATGCCTTTTTGCAGCCATTTCGTTCCTAACGCGACTGTCACTGCACGGCCTTTCCTGCACTCGCCTCTCTGAGTTCAAGAACACGGTCCCGCCCACCACAACATCTGATTTGTTTGGCACAAGAGATATAGCCAATCGACACACGCAGCTAAACACTCTGAACTGCTTCAAGGCGCCCGTATCAAGGTAAGGACACGCTGCTTTTGCCGCAATAAGTCACAAACACACAAGTTGCAAAAGCACAACATCATTATATGTTTACATTCTTCATCTACTACTCGTTAAAATTGTCCATTTGCATCTGTGTAGCCAGGCAAACTTAGCTTACGGAAGGAAGCACTTGAATTAGCCTCCAACCAACTAGTCTCGCTGAAACAGCAAAACGTAGGCTGCAGTCATTTTTAAATCCCCGTCTGGAAACGTTGTGAATGTGTCAGTAGTTCTACTCGAACAGTAGAATGACAGCCATACAGAGAGGTGGTCAAGGGAAGACAAAATAAAACGTAGTGTTTGTGTTCTGTAGGCTAGCGCAAGCCTAGCCTACAGAAGGCTATTTGTTATGGTGATGAGTAAACTTCATGACGTGACTCGTGCTCAAAAAGGGCATTGCACTTGTATATGTTAGGTAACTTTATAAAGCGCTGTTTGAACATTTAAACAAGCCAGGTGTGACTAGTATTTGTAATTCTTGCGCAAGTGATTCTCCTCGCTCGCGCTTCTGATTCGGAAAGCGATATACTCTTAAAGGAGCCGCCGCTCCTAATAGGGAGTGATAGCCTACTTTACTGTATGTTTGATTTTACTTTTTAAAAAAATGCTGCAGGCAGCTCCCTACACTTGGTTTGTTATTTAAAAACTACTTGAAGTTGGTAAGTCTTACTTAGTTCTTAGTGTAAAAGAATCCAGAGTGTATTTTCATTTATTTTCCACTGAAAATGGTGAGCTGTAATATAGTAGGGAGTGATTTATTTTTTTATTGGTGAATATTTATTTTATTGTTATTTTATTTCTCATTTTATTCTAACTAATGTTTGACTTTATTGTACAAATGCTGCTGGCATCTCCCTGCACAAAATTTCATGTTCAATTTTACAATTAAACATACATTTCATAGATATGAAATGTGTCTGTGTCAGTCTGTGCTATGTTTAATTTCATGTGAATTATAATGTTTGCATTTATCGGTTGCACATATCGGTTATCGGCATCCCAATTCCATAATAATCGGTATCGGCCCTGAAAAAAAAACATATCGGTCAATCCCTACATCGTATGATACAATGTCTCTGGGTAAAGCAGTGAGGATTGTGCGGGATAGAGACACGTCTCCGTCTAACACCTATTCCACACACACACACAGTGCAACGGGACAAGGTGAAAGCCTGAGCAACACTAAAGAATAATGAGAACGCATGACTTTTTATTGCATCACCACCACTGGTGTTGTCTGAAAACGGACACCACCTCCACCTCCTTCTTTATTCTGAAAATCTTTATTTCAGTACTTTTGCTTGTATACACCTGCTTCCAAAGTATATAGAGTTGATTATGTGGCAAATTATTAGTAACATACTGAGTACACTCTCAAAAAATAAATTACATCATTGTACCTTTAAGATACAACGGCTTGTCAGTGGGACCGTACCCTCTAAGGTACTTATTTATACCCTTTATATACTGCTTGGGAACATATTTGTACCTTTTTGGTTCTAAAAAGGTACACATATACCCCTTTTCCACCAAATCAGTTCCAGGGCTGGTTCGGGGCCAGTTCTTAGTTTGGAACCGGGTTTTCTGTTTCCACTAACAAAGAACTGGCTCTGGGGCCAGAAAAACCAGTTCCAGGCTAGCACCAACTAGGGCTATGCTTGTTTGCCATCAGTTGCTCATGATATCGTACCATATATATCGAGTTAAATGATGTCTTTAATGTATTGTAAGCAGAGGGCGCGAATACGTTTGGCGGCAAAATTATTCAATCAATGAGTCTCAAGACGAGGCCATGGAGACATGGGGGACGTAATTAGCGGCTTGCAGCGTCTGTAGCAGAGCGCATTGAAGCCGAGCGCCTAATTTCTAGTGCGCATGCCCTGAGTAACTGGAAGCGCCATTTGTAAATGAGTGATTCCACGCTTATGGGTACTGAAATGGGGACATGAACTTATTTTTAAAAATTCACCTAAAACCATTTCTTTTTTTTACCATCAGGTCACAAAACATGTAATCTTTAATGAATGATATGTTAAAAGATAACTTTAATTTTCTGAGATGTAATAAAAACATATTTATATGCCAAAGTCAGAACGTAACAGAAGTGTTGTGGACATATATATTCTCAATTTTAACAATGTAGAATTACTTTTTGAAACATAGGAAGGTGATGTTTTAGCAAATATAATTAATAAACATGTGTAGTAGAATAAACATACACATTCTTTCAATAAGATTAACATGGTATATAGCTAGATTGTAATTAATTTGTAACAGACGCGAGATGGACAATCGTAACAGAAGTAATGGAACAGACATCATTTTGGAACTCAGAGGCTTGACTTTGGCATATAAATATGTTTTTATTACATCTCAGAAAATTAAAGTTATCTTTTAACATATCATTCATTAAAGATTACATGTTTTGTGACCTGATGGTAAAAAAAGAAATGGTTTTAGGTGAATAAGTTCATGTCCCCATTTCAGTACCCATAAGCGTGGAATCACTCAAATAAAAACGTTTTTGGTTGGAACAGGTTGCAAGCATGAATTTCCGTCGATTTCTGGCATGAAACATGCTTTAAATCAAGTGAAAATTGATGACAACCTGCTACAGAACCGGGAGATATGCATGAAATATGTCATATATGGGATTTTCGATTTTCAAGTGAGTAAACGATATCGTATCGTACTCCCGAAAATAGTGCATGATCGAGTATTGCGAGCTGTGAGCACAGCCCTAGCACCAACTCTTTGCTGGGCCAGAGGAAAGAGCTGCTTACGTCAGCAGGGGGGCGGAGTTGTTAAGACCAACAACAATAACAAGACTGCGAAAGATCGCCATTTTTAAGCGACGAGAAGCAGCAGCTGTACAAACGCGAAGTCATCCATTATTATTATTGTTGTTGTTGTTGTTGCTGCTTCTTCTGTGTTGTTTTTGCTTCGATATTCGCGCCAAGGTTTATGCAAACGTAGCAACGTAACTGACGTATACAGCGACGTAATGACGTGGCTTCCCTTAGCACCACGAGCTATGGAAAAGCAAACTGGTTCTCAGCTGGCTCGCAAGTTGAACGAGTTGTGAACCAGCCCTGGAACTGATTTGGTGGAAAAGGGGTATCAGTTACAGTACCTTTAGGTCCAATAACAAGACCTAGGGGGTACATTAGTGTAGATTGTACCTTGGGGTCAGAAATAGACTCCTACTGTACCCCTGTTTGACAGTGTGGATGTTATTATTAAGTCCAACACTTATCTTTGCTCTTTTGCCATTGAAACTTCTGTAAATGTGTTTTTGCGTTTGGAATCTTCTTGGTGTACCTTAAATTTTTCTGAGCCATTTATGAAGTGGAACTGAATTAATGTGTAAATTCAACAAAATTACTTCCATTGGTAATCAAACTTGTGGATTAAAATGCCACCAAGAGAACTGCGTTTGCATAGACGGTGCAGATGAAATATAGTTTTAAAGGCAGGGTAGGTAATTTTGGAGAAACCAAAACGAGTAAGCTGGATTTTGAAAGCATCCAACTGAAAAATACCACCCCTCCCTTCAGCCGTCTCTCCAAAGCCACTCCTCCAGAACACATGAACGTG
Source organism: Neoarius graeffei (assembly GCF_027579695.1). Classification (NCBI taxonomy): domain Eukaryota; kingdom Metazoa; phylum Chordata; class Actinopteri; order Siluriformes; family Ariidae; genus Neoarius; species Neoarius graeffei. Next base: position 80,012,987 of record NC_083575.1, read on the forward strand.
CACCGCCTGACTACTGCTGAGAGAGCTAGATGAGGGGAGGAGTGTAGCACATCGTCGTCATATCCGACTACCTTATGTCTCGTTCACATGTAAGAAAACACCCAACATTGTCATAATGAACGTCTACAATGAACATGGCTTTTGTTAATACTCTCAGATGTCGACTTGCTCCTTAGCTAAAGCAATGCGTGTGCAATATGTCTGCCTCGCCTTGTGGAAGACTCCAGTAGTGCACAATGAGTGCACGGACGGTGTGTGGGGAAATATTTGGACCGAATAAAATGATTGGATGGGCTTTTTACGGCACTGTGACTGCCACAGATAACAGATTTTTTTTCTTTTCATTATCAGAGCATTTGATTTATTCATTGCTGTCAGGATGTACAGGGAATTACAATAAATATAACAAAAATGCTTCTAAAAATACATGACCTTCCCTGACATTAACAGCCTTTAGTATAAATACGGAGGTGATTACTGGAACTCAGATGTGCTGATTGGTTGAGAAATTCAGACTGCTTTTCGATAATCACCTTGAGTGACTCGGCAAAATGGTGGCTGATCGCTGTGTGAGGAAGAATTACAAATTGTGAAAGAAAATGCTACTCCGGGCGGCACGGTGGTGTAGTGGTTAGCGCTGTCGCCTCACAGCAAGAAGGTCCGGGTTCGAGCCCCGGGGCCGGCGAGGGCCTTTCTGTGCGGAGTTTGCATGTTCTCCCCGTGTCTGCGTGGGTTTCCTCCGGGTGCTCCGGTTTCCCCCACAGTCCAAAGACATGCAGGTTAGGTTAACTGGTGACTCTAAATTGACCGTAGGTGTGAATGTGAGTGTGAATGGTTGTCTGTGTCTATGTGTCAGCCCTGTGATGACCTGGCGACTTGTCCAGGGTGTACCCCGCCTTTCGCCCGTAGTCAGCTGGGATAGGCTCCAGCTTGCCTGCGACCCTGTAGAACAGGATAAAGCGGCTAGAGATAATGAGATGAGATGAAAATGCTGTTCCTAAAAGCGCTAAAGATGCTATGAAGTTTGGTCTAAAACTATTCAAAGGTAAGGTGGAATTGTGATTCATTTTATCAATTTCAAAACAAAAGTATTTGATGCAAGTCAGAATAGATAAGTGACAACTCTGCGCACACCGTTATTACATTTGCAGGTCACTTATGAAGACTGTATTTATTTATTTATTTATTTATTTAAAGGGGAACTGAAGTCATTTTTTAAACTTGCTTTATTTCTTAATTAACGTGTTATTCAATTACGTTTTCGGTTTTAGTAACCTTATATCGTGACTCGTATTGGCAACTAACTGCAATTACTTATCGGCCTATTCGGTTTTTAGCCGTGTTGAATTTAGTTCGTTTGGTCCACGGCAGGCGTCGCTTATCCGTGCGATCTTCACGAGACTTGTGCGAGACTTCAAAACGTGACGTGTCAGCCAGGTGTCAGTGATGCCATTTTGAAAACTGTTTTCCAAACGAAATATTGCACAAAAACGAGTTTAAATGACGATTACTGCCTACTTTTTTCAAACTTTCCTGATTGCTATCAAAACAAACAAAACTTCCGGCTTGATTACATCAGCATTCGAAAGAGGGCGCGCGTGTCTTTTGACAACGTTGGCAGATGTCGGTCACTTTGATTTCCGCTGTACGTTTTACTTCCGTCCTACGATGTCTCGCACAGGTCTCAACGCATCTCGTTTACGGCCATTGCTTTGACATATGGACTGATATATTACAGAGCGTATTTCAAACACTCAGAACTTGCTATAGCAGTGACAAAATAGCTCTCAAAAATGCATTCCGATATTTAATGACATAAATAGAATTTTGATTAAAAAAAATTTGCCTTCAGTTCTCCTTTAATGATCAAGGGCATAACTCTGGTAAAATTTGCCCAAATGAAATGAAATTTCAATATGCGTATAACTGTCATATAACAAAGCATTTCGCCAAGTTTGGTGAAATTCCTCCACAAATTGTGAGAGAAGTTGATTTCAGAAGAACGTACGCACTCATGAAAATTGTCCAAGTTATTTAATCAAGGGTCAAAACTCTGGTAAAATTTTCACAAACAAAATTAAATCACAATATGCATATTACTGGGTGGCACGGTGGTGTAGTGGTTAGCACTGTCGCCTCACAGCAAGAAGGTTCTGGGTTCAAGTCCAGCGGCCGTTGAGGGCCTTTCTGTGTGGAGTTTGCATGTTCTCCTCGTGTCCGCGTGGGTTTCCTCCGGGTGCTCTGGTTTCCCCCACAATCCAAAGACATGCAGTTAGGTTAACGTGGGGCGGCCTTGGGCTGAAGTGCCCTTGAGCAAGGTACCTGACCCCTGACTGCTCCCCGGGCGTTCTAGTGTGGCTGCCCACTGCTCTGGGTGTGTGCACGTGTTCACGGCTTCAGATGGGTTAAATGCAGAGGATGAATCTCACTGTGCTTGAAGTGTGCATGTGACAAAGGTTTCTTCTTCTTCGTCTTTCTACTGTCATATAACAAAGCCTTCTGCCAAGCTTCGAGAAAATTGCTCCTATATTTAATAAAATGAGATAAATATAATTTTGATAATAATAAAAAAAAAAATTTACCTTCACTTCTCCTTTAAAAATAATCGCTTGTTGGCTCAGCCTTTGGCTGAAGCCTATAGAGGCACCTGTCTGTATGTGTACGTTTAACCGAGTTCGAGTGTGTTTAAGAATGTACCTGGGGTGCAAGCCTCAGGTAGCGATTCAACAGTCGTGGCGTTCCTCTACTGGCTGAGTGGTCTAGACTGCTGTCCAGGAAAGGAAAGGATTTTGCAACATTGGTTCGAATCCTAGCATCGACGCATTTCTGAGCGGGCTGGGTTTTTTTGCCTATTTATGGATCATAGCTTCTAGTATCTCCCAATCAGACAAAGGCTGAGCTCTGACCTGCACAGGTCTCTAGTGTATTTATATTAACGCAATTATCCAACTCTGGCGTGAATATCGGTGATTATTATACATACAGGACACTTTTTCCATGGAATAAAAACATGTATTCTATGTCCTTCTAGCGGGTTTATTGATGGCATGTAATATCATATCGCTTATCCTCCATGTATTACGCCACTCTCCCCAACAAAGAATGAGTGTGCGATATTGTCATAATATTGCGCATTGTCGACAACACAACATCACATATCGGAGCTGATGCGAAGATCCAGTGAGACAACTTTTCTGCTGCGCATGCACACAATCATTTCTTTGTCGGCCGGGAAAGAGAGAAGACAAGGCTAATTCAGTGCTCGGTTTAAGCACTAAATAAATAAATAGAATCTGAAGACGCGCTGAACATCCGAAAGGCTACCAAAACTTAGATATTCTTCATGCATATTTACAAGAGAAAAACATATCAATGGACATTGAAAAACTGGAAAAGAGACACATTGGAGATGTAAAACTTCTGCACTAGCGCGTGACTGTGACAGTTTGTAAACAAACATGGCTGCCAGGTTTGCGTCGTTAAATACGGAAGATTTTAAGAGAATTTTGGCTCCCAGGTCGCTCCGTTGTGTGTAGTTGTCGACGTTGATTTTAAAAATAAATAAGTAAATTACATCGGGAAATGAATACTTAAGTCTGAGTGAAAAATGCTGTTGTGAGTGTGCATGGAAGACGAGTCTTGGGATAGAAATCTTAGTTTCTTGGTCGTTAGCCTGCGCTACTGAAGAACACTATGGCGGCTGGAAGGTGACTATAATGATAACGACGGCTAGCTTTTTTCGTGGTCTGTCAGATATCTTCCATTCGGCTACTCATCTTCGACTCGTTCAGTATCATGCTAGCTGAATGGAATATATCTGATATCACTCAAAGCCAGCCAATATTATTTAAATAATAACCTCAACTTCGTCTCAGTTATTATTCACTGATATTCACCTCGCCTTCGACGAATAATTGTTAAATACTCATCTCATTATCTCTAGCCGCTTTATCCTGTTCTACAGGGTCGCAGGCAAGCTGGAGCCTATCCCAGCTGACTACGGGCAAGAGGCGGGGTACACCCTGGACAAGTTGCCAGGTCATCACAGGGCTGGCACATAGACACAGACAACCATTCACACTCACATTCACACCTACGGTCAATTTAGAGCCACCAGTTAACCTAACCTGCATGTCTTTGGACTGTGGGGGAAACCGGAGCACCCGGAGGAAACCCACGCGGACACGGGGAGAACATGCAAACTCCACACAGAAAGGCCCTCGCCGGCCACGGGGCTCGAACCCGGACCTTCTTGCTGTGAGGCGACAGCGCTAACCACTACACCACCGTGCCGCCCCATCGTTAAATACTACTAGGAGCAAATAATATAAAGTAAAAACTCATTTTCATTCAGAAGCAATGAAGAAAATGCAGAAAATTCGTGAAGTTGCCCACAGTCTGTTGTGACTGGCTGGTTCTTTGGTCTTCCAGAAGCATTCACTAGAGGCATGTGCTGGAAGATGTAACGATTATAACCGGATTAAAGTCTGAAAAGGCAGACTTTGCCAGTCGTAGTGTTTAAAATCCTATAAAGACATTACTACTACTCTTTGAAGTGTATGTAATGCCTTATTGTAATGCTTTAAAATGAATAGTCTTCATTAGTAATGACCAAAATGAATTAATAAAGCAGGGGGAAAAGTAATATTAATTATTTGTTATTTTATTCTCAAGCACAAAACTATCGATAAATCGCGGCTTCCAGCTGCCGGAAAAAAGCAGCCTTGCCTTAGGGCTAATCTCGCACGACGTCACGCGTGGAACCCTGGTTATCTGGGTCATCTCGGTTCATCTGACTCCGTGCTTGTTTACTCGCTGAAATTGGATATTGTTGTTGGAATCTTACAAAAATAACGATGGGAAAGCGCTGTGTTGTGTTTGGATGTTCAAATCCATATACAACAGAACATTCGGTTCACGAATTTCCGAGAAATGACACTAATCTAAAGTGACAGTGGGTGAGGTTTGTGCGAACGAAGTGGGCAGATTTCGTGTCGCCTACTAATAATAAATCTGATTCATCAAGTGTTCATCACCACCAGAACGATCACATGGGAATTACTGGAGCAAATAAGAAACCCATTAATTTAAGAAATGACATTTGGACAATGCCCCCATTATCGCCCACATCGTATTTTCTTTAAATAATTACACTGAATAAGTGTACATTTTAAAGATTATATTTCTTCATTTACTGAGGTACATGTACATATTTTCCCTATATTTTGCAGCGGCCAGCTTAGAATAAAAATCCACAAACTAATCTGTGTTTCTAATTCTCTCTGGCTGGTGGTGCGCTATCGGTGGTGAGCGGGACTGTTGTGAACCGAGTGAACTGGCATCCGTTTCTCATCTTGGGGGCTAGAAAAGAGAACGATTTACTCCTTGATGATCATCTGCCCCTTCATCCGACATATAAGAATCCCAATCAACGAAGCGGGCAGGTTTCGTGTCGCCTACTAATAATAAATCTGATTCATCAAGTGTTTGTCACCACCAGAACAACCATATGGGAATTACTGGAGCAAAAAAGAAGCCCATTTATTTAATAAAAGACATTTGATCTACATTTGAATAGTTCATCGATTCCCCTGTGACCAAACACACACACACACGATGCAGGATTATGAGCAACACTTACACGCTCGCGACATCCAATCTTATCATATCTGATGCACTTTAATAGGAAGAAAAATGCACGTGCGCAATCATCATTAATTATGAACTGAAACGTGTTAAATGCTCTCAGACTGCAATATTGCAAGACTCGATCTGTTTTTAGTTTTGTTCAGGAAAATGATGAAAGGTAACCACTGCATTCCACACATCTCTCTCTCCATCTATCTATCCATCTCTCTCTCCATCTCGCGCGTGCTACAGAGGAAGACTGTCGTGAACTGGCATCTATGTCTCATCTTGGGGGCTCGAAAAGATAACCATTTACTCCGGAATAGCCTTGAAAATCATCTGCCCCTTCATCCGACATACAGTGGTGCTTGAAAGTTTGTGAACCCTTTAGAATTTCTATATTTCTGCATAAATATGACCTAAAACATCATCAGATTTTCACATAAGTCCTAAAAGTAGATAAAGAGAACCCAGTTAAACAAATATGAGACAAAAATATTATACTTGCTCATTTATTTATTGAGGAAAATGATCCAATATTACAGACCTGTGAGTGGCAAAAGTATGTGAACCTTTGCTTTCAGTATCTGGTACTCAGTATTTCTTTATGCAGAAATATAGAAAATTCTAAAGGGTTCACAAACTTTCAAGCAGCACTGTATAAGAATCCCAATCACTATCAGAATTCTTTCCAAAACCTGATTCCATATCAAGACTGGTCTAACCACTGCTGTGCACGGGAACGAAAATGATACCTGGATTGTTACATGTGTGACATCAGGCACCCCTTCAGGATCTTCCGGTTCGGTCTCGGCAGATTCCGTGAAAATCGGCTGATCTTATTGATTTTCCATCAATTTATGGCCTTTTGGATTAGCCATGGTTTGAAAACACATGGTCAATCAACTTAATGATTGTTGCTTTGTACAAGGAAAAAAGTGGGATTTTCAGGCATTACATACATTTTAAGAATCAAACAAATTGTTGGTTCAGCTTATAATCAGATCGAATATTTATAAGCTTTACAACTATAGGAAATGTTGTTTTGACAGTTTCTTGTCGATTTGTATATATTGTGTAATGAGTAAGCATCTTTGGTGCAACCGCATCTGAAAAACGTTCTTTTCCGAACTGGGAAACGCAGAAACGAAGCCGCGTCTACGTTCCTTTCCACAGCAAGTGAAACACTAAGAACATGCCAATGCTGAATAATCAATAACTGGTTAAAAAGCACAATTAATTCAAATTACATAATACAGTACCTGAAATAAGCTGCGCATTATTTTTTTCTGTTCAAAACTACAACATGTATTTAGGGAAGTTTATTTCCAAACCTATATACTGTTTAAAGCTCTTCGGTGTTTCAGTATTTTAGTATACAGCACATGACACTGTTGAATCTGTTGAAAATCTGGGCAATTTGATAGATAATAATCCTTTTTCAATGTTCCTCACAGCGGTGGAAGAAAAAGAAATTGTTGATATTGTTGGGAAACGTATGAACAAAAAAAAAAATCTACCGACTGTGATGACATTGACATGATGATATTGAAAAATTTTATTGATGGAATATCCAAACCATTCATATATATGTAATTTGTCATTTCTAACCGGTACATTTCCAAACAGAATGAAAACAGCAAAAGTCATTCCTCTGTACAAATCTGGGAGCAAACACCACTTCACAAACTACAGACCTGTCTCATTACTTCCGCAATTCTCCAAAATTCTCGTAAAACTTTTCAATAACCGATTGGATAAATTCATTGACAAACATAAACTACTTCGTGACAGTCAGTATGGATTTAGAGCAGATAGATCAACATCAATGGCTTTAATAGAATTAGTTGAAGAAATCACCAATTCAATAGAGCAGAAAAAACTGTCTGTCGAGAGTCTGTGTTGACAAATGTAACGTGAAAGGAACTGAGGGAGGGGGTGGATGGATGTTGTGGCCCCCAGGGACCTCCTTGGGGCCCGTACATGAATTCTGTTTATATCTGCAAAATTCCAGGCCATCCCTGGACCTACTTGCCAAATTTGGTGAAAATCCGTCGAGAAATGGTGACGTTAGCTCAAGACAAACAAACTAACTTTGCTGCTTATTATACAAGATTACTGTTTGATCCCGAACGCATTAAGGCGGCAAGAAACTCGTCCACTAATTAACTTTTGACGAAACGCGCCTATAAATTGAAAAGCATTCCAGGTGACTACCTCATGAAAATATATGAGATATGAAGCACATTTTGTTTTTAACACTTTTTTGTTTATCACACAAGTCCATATATGTTCCAGATGTTATTTCATAGTTCTGATGTCTTCAGTGCTTTACAATGTAGAAAATACAAAATACAGAAGAACCTATGAATGAGTAGGGGTGTACAAACTTTTAACTAGTACTGTACATCAGTTCTTTATATTGGTTACCGGTGTCCTTGATTAATAATAATTAGTATCAGTCATCGCATCGAAAACCTTCTGACATCTGCCGTGTACGATACTACAAGGACTCATCCAGCCCTCACAGCAGAGTGTTTTAATTATTCCTGCCAGAGTGACTCCAAAACACAAAGTCAACAAACACACATGGATTTTGGGCATTCGGAGGCAGCTGGAGTCGGATTCCCAGCAGAGTGGGTAACGAAGGCGTAATGTGAGCACACATTGCTGATTTGAGACAGGCCTGGCTGATTAGCAGAGGCGTCTTTGGAACAGCAGCAGTAAAGGATCATGCATCGCTGCCTGATGCGAAGCTCACCGAGCACAGTTGATGTGGTCCAGTCACATGGTGCATGGGGCTGTAAAATCGACAGCAAAGAGCCACCAACGACAGCTGCGAAGCAGACGAAACACTGACGAGCACGAAGCCTGGGAACCTCAGACAACCGTTCTGCTTTTAACATTCACTCCCCCTCCCCACACAAACACCTGCACACACACACACTTGCACTGGCTGTCACTTTGACATTACAGGAAATTGCTGATTTATACACACTCAGTGTCAGCACTGGCCAAGACGCCGCCAAGACGGAAACACACCCGTTGGAGTACAGTCTGGGAGTCAGGTCTTGGCCCAAACTTCCTCCATAAAAGCATCTTAGAATTTATTTGCTACACACTTCAGCGCAGGGTCTAAGTGGGTCAGCAATACAGCATCAGGATCACCTCTCCAGAGGAAACTAATAGACCAAAAAAGAGAAGGTGTAAGAAAATGTATAGCACCGCAGCACAGCAAGTTCCTCATTACTACCATCCTGTTTACACCAGCTATAAAGTGTTATTGGATTTTGTGTTGTGTTCAGCAGTTTGTATGGCAGCACAAAGAGAGGGAAATAACCACATGGGGCGTGAGGTGAAAGCAAGATCAAGTCACCTTTAATGGCGTCACAGTCACCACAGTACCATGAAGCCATCGCTTATTTGGTATTATTATACATATGGGACACTTTTTCCATGGAATAAAAACATTTATTTTTTCACGGTCCAAATCCTGCGCTCTGATTGGCTGGCGAGTGGCTCCGTATCCTACGGTACGGACCCCGGTTATGGACCTCTGGCGACTCGCTCGTTCACAACAACAAACAACAGAGTAGCATTTTTCGTCAACATTTATCTTTTTTTATAAGATTTATTTATAAGATTAGGCCAAAAAAAAAAATAGTGTGTTTCCGGTAACATGAAATACTAAAATAAGGTCGGTAGGTAGGAAAGTTTTTTTTTTTCTTAATTTTTTTTTATTTTGTTCGAAAAAATTAACACAAGTAAACATCTTACAAAATAGTATTTTGGCACAGAATCCTTTATACCACACATCATAATAAAATAAGTGTTTTAAATCTTTAAACGAATAAAAAAAAAAATATATCGCGAGAGTACGAGTTATGATCTACGGAAGCGATATTTCATGATATTTTCATGTAATAACGTGAAAACACCTTATCAAGAAATAACGTGAAAATAACGTCCTAGGCTAGGCTACTTCCATTAAAAGCAGACGGCCTAGCCTAGCCTACTGTAGAACTTGGGTCGAGCAAAAACATGGCTGAATCCTGAATGACTCCTATTTGTATAAATAGGGGACTACATAGGCGGTAAAATGTAGTGTTTTTCCCTGCCATGGAAGTGCACTTGTATTCTGAAAAGGAAGCAATTTGCATTACAGCCTTGAATGAGGATTTAAAATGGCGGCTCGGCTCAGTTTTCCTTCCTCCTTCAGTATACAAGTGCGCTTCCATGTTTATGCAGGAGGGCTGATAGAAGTGGCAAAACATTTTACTTTTTATCGTTTCTTTCACAACTTGAATGCGTTGAAACAAAAAATTATGACAAACTAACGCCGCTTACACTAAAATATCGAGGGAAATTTGTAATAAAAACTTTACGGTCGCCAATTTCGACGCGGAAATTCTCGATCGGTCGGGTTACCGGAAACACACTATTTTTTTTTATTTGGCCTTATCAAAAATCTTATACATTTTTGCCAGCATTTCTCAGGAGAATAGCATTAATTTTACAGCATGGATAGCGATAACGACAGTCTTCACAGCGAAAGCGAGTTTTACTACCCTGAGGAAGAAGAAATAAAATGAAACATTTCAGGAGAAAGCTAAAAACCTGTAATTTGCTAACGCCGAGCAAAAACATGGCTGAATCCTGAATGACTCTAGCCTAGTAAACTAGACCCACCCGCCTAGCGGCCAAAAATATTTTTGCTTAGCGAATGGGTCTAGCCTCGCACCATATAAACAAAAACACCCCGGGCATCAAATCGTGCCCGCCAATTACAACGCAAGGTTTTTGTTTGGATTCTTTGGGTGGGTTTTTGCAGGAGTGACGACAAAGCTGTGTGACGCTGGATAAAGCACAGCAGGAAAGATGGCTACGGCTAGTGAACAGCGCGCGTTTGACTCCGCTTTGGAATCAGTTTTAGAAGAATTAGACTTTCGTTGGGGAGTTTCGTTCGGAGTTTTCGTTGAAACATGAGCAGGAAGAGGCTCTCCGCTCATTCCTTTTCAAGAAGGACATTTTCGCTGTTTTGCCAACCGTCTATGGCTAAGTCTGATCTACCAGCTGGCTCCGCTCGTAGCCAAAAGGATGGGGCTAGTTTGTGCAGTACGAAGAATTAATAAACAGCTTTGAAACATTACTTTTTGATTGTTTCTTATTTTCCCGTTATTTTAAATTTAAGGGAAATTATTTCACCAAACACCACTAAATAAAAACTCTCAAAAACAGTTTAAGCAAACCCTTGAAAAACACTTGGAAAAAAATGTGTATGTGGTACAGACTCCAAACTTGTGGTCATTATCTCCAAACTTCTTAATATCTAGAACCTGTTTATTAATTAATACGCATTTTGAAAAATTATTTATTTCAAGGCCTCCCCCACTGCTTTCTGTCGCTCTGACTACGTCACAGTCACTGTTGCGCTGATTGGTCAGAGCGTTGGCCTATACGCACAGAGACAGTTTGAAAGACAGCGGTTTGTTCCTCCTACCCGCTTCGGAAATGTCTACGGATCGAGGCCAGACTAAATATTCACATTTAGTCTGGCTTGCCAGGCTAGAATGACTCCTATTTGTATAAATAGGGGACTACATAGGCGGCAAAACATAGTTTTTTTCCTGCCATGGAAGTGCACTTGTATACTGAGGAGGAAGCCATTTGCATTAAAGCCGTGAATGAGGATTCAAAATAGCATTAATTTTACATCATGGATAGTGATAACAACAGTGTTTAAAGCAAAAGCGAGTTTTACTACCCTGAGGAAGAAAAAATAAAAGAAAACATTTCAGGAGAAAGCTAAAAACCTCTAACTTGCTAACGAATGAGATCAAACTGTTAATGAGGCCCATTTTGGACCATGTTATCCTCATACATAATATTACGTTAGGTAAAAACTTTCAACCAGTACAATCTCTTCTTCAAAGTTTCACCAAATGGCTTTATTTATGCAATATAAAGGTCATAATACTGTATAACTTTGGTCGAGCAAAAACACCGAGCAAAAACATGGCTGAATCCTGAATGACTCCTATTTGTATAAATAGGGGACGACATAGGCGGTAAAATGTAGTTATTTTCCTGCCATGGAAGTGCACTTGTATACTGAGGAGAAAGCAATTTGCATTACAGTCGTGAATGAGGATTCAAAATGGCGGCTCGGCTCGGTTTTCCCTTTCGGGTGGTCTCGTTTTCTGTTAGAATTTGGTAAAGAAAAAAATAAATATATTATTTACCAGCTTAAGATCGGTCCGTATGGTGAAATACCATGACCTCGGCCTTGAATACTGACCTCGGCCCAGAGGGCCTCACTCAGTACTTTCAAGACCTCGGTCACGGCATTTCACCATACGGACCTCCCAGCTGGTAAATAACATATGTATTCGATGCCCTTCTAGTGGGAATCAAATACATATGTTATTTACCAGCTGGTTTACTGATGGCATGCAATCTTATCATATCACTTATCCTCCATTTATTTTTTTCACGATCCGGTTTCCATCAAATCCTGCACTCTGATTGGTTGGCAAGCGGGTCCGTATCCTACGATACAGACCCCAGTTACAGACCTCTGGCGCCTCGCTCGTTCACAACAACAAACCTAGTTGCAATTTTTGTCAACTTTTATTTCGCATTTCTCAGGAGAATAGCATTAATTTTGCATCATGGATAGCGATAACGACAGTCTTCACAGCCAAAGCGAGTTTTACTACCCTGAGGAAGAAGAAATAAAAGAAAACATTTCAGGAGAAAGCTAAAAACCTGTAATTTACTAACGCCGAGCAAAAACATGGCTGAATCCTGAATGACTCAATTTTGTATAAATAGGGGACTACGTAGGTGGCAAAATTTAGGGTTTTTTTTCCTGCCATGGAAGTGCACTTGTATACCAAGGAGGAAGCAATTTGCATTACAGCCGTGAATGAGGATTCAAAATGGCGGCTCGGCTCGGTTTTCCCTTTCGGGCGCTCTCGTTTTCTGTTAGAATTTGGTAAAGAAAAAAATAAATATATTATTTACCAGCTTAAGGTCGGTCCGTATGGTGAAATACCGTGACCTCGGCCTTGAATACTGATTTCGGCCCAGAGGGCCTCGCTCAGTACTTTCAAGACCTCGGTCACGGTATTTCACAATACGGACCTCCCAGCTGGTGAATAACATGTATTACGCCACTCTCCCTAATGGAGAATGAGTGTGCAATATTGTTATAATATTGCACGTTGTCAAGACAACACGACATCACACATCAGAGCTGATGCGAAGATCCAATGACAAAACTTTTCTGCTGCGTACGCGCACAATCATTTATTTCTCGGCCAGGAAAGAAAAAAAGATCCAGTGCTTGGTTTAAGCACTAAATAAATAAACAAAACTGAAGATGTGCTGGACACCCGAAAGGCTACCAAAACTTCATTATATATTCTTCACGCACATTTACAAGAGAAAAACATACCAACGGACATCGAAAAACTGGAAAAGAGACACATCAGAGATGTAAAACTTCCGTGCTAGCGAGTGACTGTGACAGTTTGTAAACAAACATGGCCACAAGGTTTGCTTCATTAAAAAGGGAAGATTTAAAGAGAAAGACGCGCTGAACACCCCACAGGCTACCAAAACTTCACTGGATATTCTTTACGCATATTTACAAGAGAAAAACATACCAACCGGCATCAAAAAACTGGAAAAGACAGCATTAGTGGAAATATTGTCAAAGTTCTACTTGAAGGTGAGGAAAAGTGATGGAGACTTTTACAAGAGGACTTCACTCAGCAAAGCCCTTTTGTTTGGAACAACTGCAATGTAACAATAAACTACGACCAAAAGTAACTGAACTTGAACTGTCAACCTATATATAGCTTGTATATAAGTTGGGCTGTTTTTCAGGCTTTTTGGACCTGTACCATTTTTATTGTTAGAACTTTGACTTTGTACAGTACACTGGATTGACCGAACACTGAATTACATTCGATCAGAATCAGCATTCAATATTGGTAAGTTACCGCCCTGTTCTTAACTTTTTGTAAAATCTATAAATGTTCCATCGAATGTGTATGTATAATAATAATAATAATAATAATAATAATAATGGCTTTTTTCATAGTATATCAGATATATTCCATTCAGCTACTGATCTTCGACTCGTTCAGTATCATGCTAGCTGAATGGAAGATATCTGATATACCACTCAAAGCCAGCCAATATTATTTAAATATTCTCATCCCATCTCATTATCACTAGCCACTTTATCCTGTTCTACAGGGTCACAGGCAAGCTGGAGCCTATCCCAGCTGACTACAGGCGAAAGGCGGGGTACACCCTGGACAAGTCGCCAGGTCATCACAGGGCTGACACACAGACACAGACAACCATTCACACTCACATTCACACCTACGGTCAATTTAGAGTCACCAGTTAATCTAACCTGCATGTCTTTGGACTGTGGGGGAAACCGGAGCACCCGGAGGAAACCCACACGGACACGGGGAGAACATGCAAACTCCGCACAGAAAGGCCCTCGCCGGCCACGGGGCTCGAACCCGGACCTTCTTGCTGTGAGGCGACAGCGCTAACCACTACACCACCGTGCCGCCTATTTAAATATATTTCCATGACTAATTTTTTACTGGAATTTGTTTGATTTCTTTTTATTGTTGTTATCCATTTTTGGTCCATTTAAAAAAAAAAAACACCACAGTAAACTTGCCAAGTTAGATCAAAAGGTGCAGGCATCTATTGGTACCTCAAATAGTGAAGGCTACAGCAGGGGGCAGAGCCTTTTCTGACAAAGCGCCACCATTATGGAACAGCCTTCCAAGTAGTGTTCGGGACTCAGACACAGTCTCTGTGTTTAAGGCGAGGCTGAAAACATATCTGTTGAGGCTTTTGAAGAAGTTAAAGGAGCAGATCTGGAGGGTCGTCAGGAACAGTGCGTTTTGGTAAACTAGGATATTTGGACGGTGGAGTGACCGGCCACTTTATGTCCCAGGTCGCCCTCATGTTTGTGTCAGTGTTGTAGTCGAGTCATTAAGCCTCAAGTCCGAGTCCAGTCAAGAGTCCCCAGTGTTCAAGTCCGAGTCAAGAAAATTTCGAGTTGAATCCGAGAACAAGACTCCAACTGCACCATTTGACGTTGGCTGTTGCTGCCTTTACGTGAAAGCGTCTCTGCTACTGTGTTGGACTAACGTTACTGCTCCACTGCCCCATTTTAGTTAACAGGCTACAGATAAAAAGCTTGTTCATCGTTCAGCAAGCCCCGCCCACTATCAACAGGGCAAATACCATAAGAGAGGGTTAACACTAGCTAGTTCATCGCTCAGCAAGCAAACCCTGCTATCAACAGAGCAATGAACATAGCATGTCACTTCCTTCTCTGGGCGGAGTCTTGCCAAATGATTGAAGTTCGAGGTTGTCCCCGTCGTCTCCTCGATATTGTTGTTCTATGTATGGAACACGTAGCAGTGCGTTTCTTCCCACTGCACAAGAAGTCTGTATAAGTAAAGTGGACAATCCTAGCAGCTTCTCTCCAGGCATTTTAGCGCCATTAATGTTAGTTTGTTCCTGAACATGACGTATGAACAGGTGAATGTGCATTCTCTTGCACAAAATTAGTATAAATATTAATGTAGATATAAATATCTTATGGCAAATTAGAATGACATGTTACAAAAAATAAAGAAAAAATCCGAGTCCTCGTCTCCAGTTTACGAGTCCGAATGCTGTTGATGCACGAGTCTGAGTCATCAGTGCTCAAGTCCACGTCAAGTCACGAGTCCTTAAAATTAGGGACCAAGTCGGACTCGAGTACTACAAGCCTGGTCTGTGTTACCTTCTGGTACATTACAGCACAGTGAAGTTCTTTCTCTGTAACCCATCTGAAGCAGTGAACCATATTACAATAAAAATACGACCATACAAACAGAAAAAAAATACACCGGGTGTAACATAACAAATCATTACAGATAAAACAGTATTCAGTTAAAATACTAAAAGCTCAAGGTTAAATTAGTCAATTAAAAAACATAATACACAAGAGTGCTCTGAGAGCACAATATCCCCCGCTGGTAACTAGGCCATAACTCTGGTAAAATGCGACTGAATTGAACAAAATTGCAATATGCGTATTACCGACATATAACAAAGAATCCTGTCAAGTTTCGTGAAATTCCTCCAAAAATTGAGAGAGGAGCTGATTTCAGAAGGTGAGCACCGGGACGGATAGACAGACGGATATCGCAACAACATAATCCCCTTTAGGCCTTTCGGCCAGTGGGGGATAAAAACTTTAAAAACAAGTGCATTGTACAAGAAAGGCATTTTCTCTGTCTTTTAGAATGGATATAAATTCACCCAGAGTTATCATCTTTGACAGTTTCAGGTCCTTTTTGCCGCTTTTCCACTACAAACGCGGCTGAGTCGGGCTGAGCCGTGCCGTGCTGAGTTGGGCTGAGTCGAGCTGAGCGGGGCTGTTGGAGTTGCATTTCGACTACAACCGCGCTGAACCGTGCTGGCTGGAAGTGGGTGGACACATTGGGTGGAGTTAGCGAAAGTGGGTGGACGTCACGTGATGTCGTTAAGCGGCGCAAACAGTGACATCAGTGAGCTTTTAAGCGGTAGTCTCACGACCCGGATAGTAAACAATAAACATGGAGGACATGGAGTCGTTAGTGTTGCTGGTCTTGGTGCTGTGGCTTGTTGTCACCGACAACACCAACAGATACTGGCAAGAGCGTATAGATGAGGCGAGGCGCATAAGGCTTCAGAAATTCTCGTAATTCATAATTCTTCTTCTTCCGGGTTTACGGTGTTTACAGATCCCAGCATGCTCGCGGGGCGTGTGTGGGCATGTGAGGACACTCCTCCTCACCAATCAGTGCACAGGGGAGTGTCTGCTCACGCCCCTAGCCTCACTCAGCTCGGTTTGGGTCGCTTCAGCCCCACTCCAAAACCGTGCGAGTTTTGGGTGCTAAGCAGGGCTGAAGCGAGCCGAGTTGTGCTGTTCTAAGGTAGTCGAAACGCGAGCCGTGTTGGGCTGAAGTGAGCTGAAAAAGGGTAGCGGAAAAGGGCCATTTGTAAATTGTTCCAGGAAAAGGGAGCAGCATATTTAAAAGCCTTTTTTCCCCCCAAACTCTGTTCTCACTCCAGGGACTAACTTCAATTTAGAAGCGATGTGTCCATGAGCTCCACTAGCCTTGGTAGGTCATGTAGCGTGTAGGTGGCGTCACGATTTGTACTCCGAGCGTGATATTTGAAACTCGGAGAGCATGAGATGGCAGCGCACAGGGACATTGTCTCCCATCTCATTATCTCTAGCCGCTTTATCCTGTTCTACAGGGTCGCAGGCAAGCTGGAGCCTATCCCAGCTGACTACGGGCAAGAGGCGGGATACACCCTGGACAAGTCGCCAGGTCATCACAGGGCTGACACATAGACACAGACAACCATTCACACTCACATTCACACCTACGGTCAATTTAGAGTCACCAGTTAACCTAACCTGCATGTCTTTGGACTGTGGGGGAAACCGGAGCACCCGGAGGAAACCCACACGGACACGGGGAGAACATGCAAACTCCACACAGAAAGGCCCTCGCCGGCCACGGGGCTCGAACCCAGGACCTTCTTGCTGTGAGGCGACAACGCTAACCACTACACCACCGTGCCGCCCCAGGGACATTGTTTTTCTTTTAAAATAAAATCTGTGCAGTGTACAGGTCAAATATGAACAAGTGAACACTCAGACATGTCTTGTATGGATATTACTGGTCAGTATAAAGGAGTTTACTTTTTTGGGTTTTGTTAATCTTTAAAGCAGAACTGAAGTCATTTTTAAACTTGCTTTATTTCTTTTTTTTTTTTTAAGATATTTTTTTGGGCTTTTTGCACCTTTATTGGATAGGACAGTGTAGAGACAGGAAATGAGCGGGAGAGAGAGAGACGGGAAGGGATCGGGAAATGACCTCGGGCCGGAATCGAACCCGGGTCGCCCGCATTCATGGTATGGCGCCTTAACCACCTGAGCCACGACGCCCCCACTTGCTTTATTTCTTAATTAACGTGTTATTCAATTACGTTTTCGGTTTTAGTAACCTTATATCATGACTCGTACTGGCAACTAATTGCAAATAAATATTCTACTTATCGGCCTATTCGGTTTTTAGCCATGTTGAATTTAGTTCGTTTGGTCCACGGCAGGCGTCGCTTATCCGCACGATCTTCACGAGACTTGTGCGAGACTTCGAAACCAGCCAGGTGTCAGTGATGCCATTTTGAAAACCGTTTTCCAAACGAAATATTGCACAAAAACGAGTTGAAATGACGATTACTGCCTACTTTTTTCAAACTTTCCTGATTGCTATCAAAACAAACAAAACTTCCGGCTTGATTACATCAGCATTCGAAAGAGGGCGCGTGCGTCTTTTGACAACGTTGGCAGATGTCGGTCGCTTTGATTTCCGCTGTACGTTTTACTTCCGTCCTACGATGTCTCGCACAGGTCTCAACGAATCTCGTTTACGGCCATTGCTTTGACATATGGACTGATATATTACAGAGCATATTTCAAACACTCATAACTTGCTATAGCAGCGACAAAATAGCGATCAAAAATGCATTCCGATATTTAATAACATGAGAAATAGAACTTTGATGATAAAAAAAAAAATTGCCTTCAGTTCTCCTTTAAAGATCATTTACAAGCTAGGCACACATCTAGTCCAGCCTGTGTTAACGTTAGCGCTGACTTGTGGCAGTCCATGCTCGATAGTGTGTGAGGGGAAATCCATGAACAAAACCACAAGTATTAAGCAAACAGGAGTTCTAGCCAAATGGGTGGTAAATGCTGTACCTTTGAGGGTTTCTGAACAATCTTTGCACTGCTTTTTTGCCTTAATCATCACACAAAAAAAAAAAAGGTACAGGCAAAACAAATGAATCAATTAACAGCGCTAACTGATATACAGGTACACTACCGTTCAAAAGTTTGGGGTCACCCAGACAATTTTGTGTTTTCCATGAAAAGTCACACTTTTATTTACCACCATAAGTTGTAAAATGAATAGAAAATATAGTCAAGACATTTTTCTGGCCATTTTGAGCATTTAATCGACCCCACAAATGTGATGCTCCAGAAACTCAATCTGCTCAAAGGAAGGTCAGTTTTATAGCTTCTCTAAAGAGCTCAACTGTTTTCAGCTGTGCTAACATGATTGTACAAGGGTTTTCTAATCATCCATTAGTAGGGTGACCATTTCCATAACACCAAAAAGGAGGACATTATTTGGACGGGGGGGTCTGGGGGCCCTCCCCCAGAAAATTTTGTATTTCTTAGATGCAATTTCCTGCATTCTAATCAATTTTAGGGTGAATAATGGCAAATCCCATCTGATTCAAGTTTTTATGTAAACCACAATGGCAAGATTGAGAATGGATTATTTTTATGCAAGTCACTCAAGTTTGGTGAAATCAACATCGCAATTTTGTAGGGTTAAAGATTATGATTGCGGGAAAAAAAAAAAAAAAGAGTAGGAACTGTCCGAAATAAATACAATCCTCTCCGTGTATCTGTTGTAGTAGATGTAGATATAGTAGATGTGCATTTGCACTGTCATCCATATCCTAACAAGTTAAGTTGTGAGCAGCTGGTCTACCGGACAGACTCGTGTTTCCAAGTCCCAGCCAGGGCCAGGGGGGCAGGGCACTAGGCACGCGCCAGGAAGATCATCAAAGGATAGAGCGCAACGCGTTCTAGAACGCAACGCCTCGCGGTGCGGAGTTCGCATTGCATGCCAAAAAACATCGAGCCATAGACTCTTTATTGTAGATTACTAGTGTGCAGCACAGATCTGCAGTTTCCCTACAAAACGTTATTCTAGAACTCTGCTCTTCCAGTCTGGCAAGTCGATATTATAGAATTCCGCTCATCGTCTCTAAAAGGAGGACAAATGTGCGTCCGGCTTGATGCTGTGCCGGACGCCGGACAAGACATCGAAAAGACGGACGGTCCGGCCTAAAGCCGGACGTCTGGCCACCCTATCCATTAGCCTTCTGAGGCAATGAGCAAACACATTGTACCATTAGAACACTGGAGTGAGAGTTGCTGGAAATGGGCCTCTATACACCTATGGAGATATTGCACCAAAAACCAGACATTTGCAGCTAGAATAGTCATTTACCACATTAGCAATGTATAGAGTGGATTTCTGATTAGTTTAAAGTGATCTTCATTGAAAAGAACAGTGCTTTTCTTTCAAAAATAAGGACATTTCAAAGTGACCCCAAACTTTTGAACGGTAGTGTAGTTCTGTATACAGTTATCATGGTGAAGAAAAAAAAAAAAAAGCAAAAACAATCTGTTTTTCTTATCCCTGTTTTTGGAATGGGTAGTACATCAAACCAACTTGATGCCTTTCAACACTCGTGTCACGGAGTGTATTTAAGTAAACATCTCTCAGTCGACTGAAATGGCTCAGGGCGAGTATTTAACAAAGCCTTTCCAGCAGCACCTCACTTCAGACATGGCATGGAACAGAAACCTCAGCACTCAGTCTCTCTGACTAAGAACTTAAAAAGGTTTTATGGAAAGTTGGCTGAAAAAAAAAAAAAACGGCATTTCACTCAGCTCTAAATAAGTACTGGGTTTAAGATTTTTCCAGTGGCTCAGCGAACACCCTCAACAATGCGTCTGTATGGATTTTAGCACCAACAAATCGGTTGCATATGTGAAAAGATATGTGAAAAACATGGGTGCTAGTGCTGCCGTGGTACCACGGGGGGGAACGCCGTTGCCATGGTAGCTCTTTAGGCCTAGTTTAGACTGTCGGGAACATTCATTCATTCATGTTTCTGATAACTGTTTTGATGCACAAGCGGCTACAAAATCTCTCAAGCGATTAACCAGGAAATGTTGAAATTACGGGGTTATGAAATGTCATCATTATACATGAATATAAGATGTTCTAGACAAAAAAAAAAAATTAGCAGACTTTTGCTTAAAAAACCATGTTAAAAGTTGTAATATCGGTCCGTTGGGCCGTTTCCCCGGGCGTGGCCATACTGGATATGAAGTATAGTGATTAGTTGTGCTTAAGAGTTGTTGCAGTCTAAAAGCATCGTCTTATTAATACAGAAATTATTCTGAAAATTCAAAGACATTCTGTACCCCTGATCTTTAAACTAATTATTGCAGCCACCGTTTTAGAATGAGTTCATCGATTCGCGATATTGACCACTGATCCCAGACATTTACACTCAGCAGTCCGACTCAACACTCCGGTGCTTTCTTCAGCCTGCTCCATCACTGTCACACTCAAGGGCATACAAATCCTGCTGCTTTCATTTTCCCAGACCAAACTCAAATCACTTTATCAACCCAACCGAGGTTACATTAAAATAGGTTTATTCCATGTTCTGGATGGGTCATGTGACTCGCTCCTGTCTTCAGTTTCTGATTGGATCATTTCTGCTTCTGATTTCTGTTCAATGACAGGCCACACACACACACACACACACACACACACACACACACACACACACACACACACACACACGTAGACTCCACAGAGTTTAACTACAAAGGCTACATTCGAATAGAGGGGAAAAAAATCTATATATATGAGAGAGAAAGCTAAAAATAAAAAAAGAAGGAAGGAACTGGAGAAAGCAAGAAAGAACACTAAGGAAAGAAAGCAAGAAAGCTAAAAATTAAAAAAGAAGGAACACTAAAGAAAGAAAGGCTAAAAAGAAAGATAAGAGATTAAAAGAAATCTAAATGAGAAGGAACACAAAGAAAGAAAGCTAAAATTAAAAAAGGAGGAAGGAATGCTAAGAAAACAGAAGAAAGAAAAAGAAAAAGCTAAAAATAAAAAGAAGGAAGGAATGCTAAGAAAAGAAAAATAAAACAGAAGGAACAATGAGAAAACAAAAAGAAAGAAAAAAGGAGAAAGAAAGCTAAAAAATTAAGAAGGAATGCTAAGAAAGAAAAAGAAAAAAGGAACAATGAGAAAGAACACTAAGAAAAAGAAAAATGAGAGAACAGTTTATGAAAATTTAAGAAAGGACAGCTAATGGAGAAAAAGAAATCTAAATGAGAAGGAACACTAAGGAAATGAAAATAAAAGGAAGGAAAGAAGGAAGGAAGGCTAAAAAGAGAAAAAATAAAGAAGGAAGGAACTGGAGAAAGAAAGCAAGAAAGAAATAACACTAAGGAAAGAAAGCAAGAAAGCAAGCTAAAAATTAAAAAAGAAGAAAGAAAGAAAGAAAGAAAGAAAGAAAGAAAGAAAGAAAGAAAGAAAGAAAGAAAGAAAGAAAGAAATCTAAATGAGAAGGAACAAAAAGAAAGCTAAAATTAAAAAAGAAGGAAGGAATGCTAAGAAAACAAAAGAAAAAGAAAGCTAAAAATAAAAAGGAAGGAATGCTAAAAAAGAAACAAAACAGAAGGAACAATGAGAAAGAACACTAAAAAAGAACAAAGAAAAGGAGAAAGAAAGCTAAAAATTAAAAAAGAAGGAACAACGAGAAAGAACAAAAAGAAAAAGAAATGAGAAAGAAAAGTTTATGAAAGAAAGACAGCTAATGGAGAAAAAGAAATCTAAATGAGAAGGAACACTAAAAATGAAAATAAAAGGAAGGAAGGAAGGCTAAAAAAGAGAGAAAAAGAAAGAAAGCTAAAAATAAAAA
Organism: Neoarius graeffei; assembly: GCF_027579695.1. Taxonomy (NCBI): domain Eukaryota; kingdom Metazoa; phylum Chordata; class Actinopteri; order Siluriformes; family Ariidae; genus Neoarius; species Neoarius graeffei. The sequence goes on from NC_083575.1 coordinate 80,035,298, forward strand.
AGGAAGGAACTGGAGAAAGAAATCAAGAAAGAAAGAACACTAAGGAAAGAAAGCAAGAAAGCAAGCTAAAAATTAAAAAAACAAGGAAGGAACATTAAAGAAAGAAAAAGAAAAAGCTAAAAATTTAAAAAGGAAGGAACACTAAGAAAAGAAAGAAAGAAGCCAAAAAGAAAGATAAGAGAATAAAAGAAATCTAAATGAGAAAGAAAGAAGTTTAAGAAAATTTAAGACAGAGAAGGAGAGCTAATGGAGAAAAGAAGAAATCTAAATAAGAAGGAATACTAAAAAGAAAGAAAGAACACTGACTAAAAAAAGTACCGTAAAATAACGATACATAGCAAGAAAAGTACTTGGAAAACACTAAGGCCAGAGCTGAGAGGGAAATACAAACCTTTCACCAAGTGATCACTGCAAACTCGAGCGTGCTTTGACTCAGTTCCCTTCGATTTCAGTGAGGGGTTCGAAAGCCACCTTTCTCGACGTCTTTTTGTGAAATCTGTGTTCGTTCACCCTTTTTTATTAGTTCACGGGGAACCCTGAAGAAACTTTTATCAGTTTCACGGTTTGATCGATTCGAACAACCTAAAACAACGCAAGCGTGAGGCATTTTTCATGCGAGCAATGCACCTTCTCCGTACAAACGCTTTGCCAGCTGAGCTTTGGTAGACCACCAGCTAAAGTTTTGAATAACTAATGAGGCGGATGTGACGTCACGTGAAACCCAGTAATAAGTGAGCAGATGTACAGATTATTCTGAAAAAGTGGACAGTGAATGCACACACACACACACACACACACACTGAAGACCTGTAACGGTTGCTGTGAAGCAGCTGTTGATTAAACTGTATGTGCTAAGAGACTTTCCCTGTTAGCACAGAGCCAGCAAACCATATAAAACCACTTTACTTAGAATATATGGCCTAATTTAGTTGGCACAAGCCTCTTCTTTTAAGTACAAAGTGCAGAGAGCTGTGTAAGCTCACTGCGCAATAGTAGAGAGATATAGCACGTTTGCAGCCCACTGGAGGGCATAAATCTGTTAGAGCTGTTCCTGCAGAACAGACGGCCATTAACACTACGTTCAGACTGCAACCTGAAACGACCCCTATCCGATTTGTTGTGAAATCCGATTTTTTTGTTAGGCCGTTCACATTACCAATTATATGAGACTTGTATGCGATCTCCAATACGAACGGAAAACGCCCCAAAAGTGTCCCGCATGCGCAAATTGACACGTAATAAGCACATCTACGTAATACGTAAAAAAAAAAAAAGCGCACTCTTCATGTTTAATGATTTCTTTTTTTGTTTGTTTGTTTAATTATCTGGTTAAAGTGTGAGGTCTCGTGTGTGTTTTTGTTTCTGAACTGAAATGAAAATGTGTAGCCTGGTAACGAGGGTTGACTCCTAAATGTCTCTCTAATTTCTATATAAGTGCACTACATGTTACTAGGAAGTAATGGATTTTTAAACTCTATATAGTGCACTCGAGCTTCAGTAGGCAGTCATTTGGGATACGGCCGCTGTATTACCAAACTCTTAATTCAGGCTTAATAATTTGCACATATTTATTTCGTCATATTAATAAACTTTTTCTACATTTTTATAAATATTTATTTAGGCTACGTTCACACTGCAGGCTGAAGTGACTCAAATCCGATCTTTTCGCCCATATGTGACCTGTATCCGATCTTTTATTGACAATATGAACGACACAGATCCGATTTTTTCAAATCCGACCCAGGCCGTTTGGATATGTGGTCCTAATTCCGATTCCTATCCGCTCTTTTCATATGCGACTTCAGTCTGAACCGCCAGGTCGCATTCATCCGACTTACACGTCATCAACAAGCCACAAACGTCACTATTCTGCGCTGAAGTAGGCGGCGGGTCTCTCAAAAAAAGTTACAACAACATGGCGCATAATCACGGGCGCAGATAGAGGGGGGGACGGCTGGGATTCGTCCCACCCAGATTTAAATTCACTTCGTTCGGTCCCCCCCACTTATAGGGAGGAAAAAACGTCTATGCTGTCTTTCTTTGCATAAGGCAAACCTCACGGAAAAATCAAAAGACTAATTCGGTTTATTGAGGTGCACAGCAGTACATACATAGTTGCAACAACTCACATAAAACAAAACAAAGACTGATATTCGGTTGGTTGAGCTGCGCAGACTGCACAGGTTGCGAGCTCGAGCTTGGTTGCTATGGTAACCCACAACAAGTTTGACAGGCATATCGGGGTTGGTTTGCTGGCAGCTTTGTCCCCCCCAGTTTTTTGTCCCCCCCAGTTCAAAAAACGTATCTGCGCCCCTGCGCGTGACATCAATGCGAGGGACGCTTCGGGCTGTGAAGGTTCTGAATCTTCTCAATGGAAGGGCGCAGAGGTTAGGGAGCTGATTTCCATTTGGGGGGATGCAGCTATTCAAGCTAGATTGGATGGGTCATACCGCAACCGGGCGGTTTTACTTCCGTAAACACTGGCCATGCTCACTGCGTGTGACGTCGTCGTATCCTGCAATGCACATGCGGAACACTTTTAGGTCGCTTTTCGTTCATACTGAGGATCACATACAAGTCGCATATATTTGTTAATGTGAACGACCTCACAAAAAAAATCGGATTTCACAAAAAAATCGGAATTGAGCATTAAGCCTTGCAGTGTGAACGTAGCGTTAGATTGTTTATAGCCAGCTGAATTCTGCAACTTCTCTCAGCGCTGGCTCAAGGTGCAGAAACACCAGTGCAGTTTGCTATGGAGATGAGGCGAGACCTGGCGATGTGGTTTTTGTGGCGGCGGTGGAACTCGCACAATAATCTGATTAATGTGGGCAGCAGACTAATGAGACCGAAGGTGTCAAATTACTGGAAATTTCCAGAACAATCTTATAATCTTGTAATACAGGATGGTTTAAGTTATAAATCAGTTATAGAAACTGTTTTATTTAATCAGGCTAACAGATCAACATCCAGGTCCCTACCAAATCCACCATTAGCTTGATCAATTCTATAAAAGTCTATTTAAATTCTGAAAACTGTACAAATGTTGTTGTTTTCCACCAAAGAGGCGGGATTAGCCAACGCAGAATAGTGACGTTTGTCTCTTGTTGATGACGTGTAGGTCGCATGAATGCGACCTGTCCGGTCAGACTGCAGTCGCATGTGAAAATATCGGATATGCATCGGAATTAGGACCACATATCCAAGCGGCCTGGGTCGCATGTGAAAAAATCGGATCTGTGTCGTTCAGATTGTCGATAACAAATCGGATACAGGTCGCATATGGGCAAAAAAATCGGATATGGGTCGTTTCAGGGTGCAGTCTGAACGTAGTCTCTGTGTGCAGGGCAACATGCTAAGATTCTATCGGACACGGTCGAGTTCAGCAGAGCAGGAAAGAGAAACCCTCTTGTCACACAGTGAAAGACAGGGATACAGGAAAAGGAATGGGGGGGGGGGGGGGGAAGCTTATTTTGATTACCTGGAGTTTGGTAAGTGTGGGTCGAGGCCCTCCCACAAAGTGCTCTTGAGATGGCGCAAGGGTTTCCTGGTCCGATTCGACCACGCAATGAGGAGCATCTGGGCGAGTCGAGCAGGGCTGCGGTACCTGCGGGGTGAACAGAGCAATCCCACAATCCTCTGCAGCACAGCAGACCCCTGGCAGTTCCTTCATACGCTGATACCAGCGCAGCAGCAGAGGGAGCTGGAGCAGGACGTGAGGAGCGTGATTCTGGAGTGAGACCTGAAACAACATAACATAAACATTATATACAGTACATCACCTTTAAAGAGAAAAGCAAGCGTTCCACTGGAGCACATTTCTATCCCAATGTTTAAGCAAACGTACAGGAAGCAGTGAGCGAGTTTAACTGGGAATCGTTGTGCGTTTTCATCCAGTAGTCATGTGAAAATTCTGACAGAGTCGTAGTCAAAAAGTTAGCTAATGAATTAATTTGCGCCAACAGCGCCGGTACAAACTGTTACTCTCACTCAGGATCTTTCTACTTTATCATTATTATCATCATCATCTTCCTAATGGGGCGGCACGGTGGTGTAGTGGTTAGCGCTGTCGCCTCACAGCAAGAAGGTCCGGGTTCGAGCCCCGTGGCCGGCGAGGGCCTTTCTGTGCAGAGTTTGCATGTTCTCCCCGTGTCCGCGTGGGTTTCCTCCGGGTGCTCCGGTTTCCCCCACAGTCCAAAGACATGCAGGTTAGGTTAACTGGTGACTCTAAATTGAGCGTAGGTGTGAATGTGAGTGTGAATGGTTGTCTGTGTCTATGTGTCAGCCCTGTGATGACCTGGCGACTTGTCCAGGGTGTACCCCGCCTTTCGCCCGTAGTCAGCTGGGATAGGCTCCAGCTTGCCTGCGACCCTGTAGAACAGGATAAAGCGGCTAGAGATAATGAGATGAGATCTTCCTAACGTTTTTTAGGACACTATTTCTCAGCATATCAGGTGAAAATACAAATTCAATCCAAATTGCTTGAAACTGGTCTCACTGAATTCAGAACATACTTTTTACAGAATTCAAATGCGTTTATCCGGTCTTGAGATATTACAAATCAAAGTTCGAACAAACAGCTTAATTTTTAGAAAACTGCCGTAATATTCTGTATGAGATTCTGTATCACATGCCCCGTGTCTGAAATCACTCATTCATTTGCTACACCCTACGCCCTATATAGGGAATTACTCTATAGAGGACTATATAGTGAGCTCATTGGTAAAATGAAAAAAAAAAAACGCTTTTGGACACAACTCCGTCGCGTTGGTATTTACGTCATTACTGTCGCGCAATTAAAACGTGCCAGATCAGGCAGCTGGTGAGTTTTCAAAATAATAAATACATGTATGTGTTTTTGTGATAAATCCATATTACAGTACACTGAGCGCATTTCCCACATTAATAAATAAAAAAGTACCTGCATCTTTCAGTTTTTTTTTTAATCAGGGCTGAATAATTTCTTCTTTGCCGCTGCCTTTTATTAAATCAAATTTGAGACTTTTAATTTGATTTCTTTCAGCGCGACCGCAATGCATGATGGAATATATTGCTTTGGTTAGTGACCACTCCTTTTCGTGATGCATTGTGGGATACTTTGAGTGCACTATATAGGGTGTAATAATCCTCACTATCGTTTCAGACAACACTACAAAATGGCATCCTCACTATATAGTGCCCTATACAGTGAGTCGGGGGCGATTTCGGACACGGGTGGTTTTTATTTTTCAAAATATTTACATGGAAATTGGCAGCTACACAGATGTATACTGAATACAAAGTTTAAAAAATTAGTATTTAACAAGATCAGCTGTGAGCTACTGCTCACTTACGTATCCCACCCGCTCTCGCTTATATCAGAATGCAAGCAATCGAAGGAATAGGACACTTATTATGAATGTTGACATCAACAAATAATGAACCCTGAGACAAATAAAGAGCAGTCTCTCCCCCCAGGGATTTCAAATAGCATCCTGGTAAACTGGCATTCTGAAATAGCGTCAAAATCTACCCGATATGTTTCGTAAATACATTCAGTCGGTAAACAGGAAGTCGATGTGGGACAGACCTGAAAACAGTATACACGGTACAGAACCCCAAGCTGAAGCTCGGTACCAAATATCAAGCAGTTGTGATTTGTAGCTGCTGAGAAAAGTGCTACAAAAATTTTGTAAATCCACGTTATCTCATCTCATCTCATTATCTCTAGCCGCTTTATCCTTCTACAGGGTCGCAGGCAAGCTGGAGCCTATCCCAGCTGACTACGGGCGAAAGGCGGAGTACACCCTGGACAAGTCGCCAGGTCATCACAGGGCTGACACATAGACACAGACAACCATTCACACTCACATTCACACCTACGGTCAATTTAGAGTCACCAGTTAACCTAACCTGCATGTCTTTGGACTGTGGGGGAAACCGGAGCACCCGGAGGAAACCCACGCGGACACGGGGAGAACATGCAAACTCCGCACAGAAAGGCCCTCGCCGGCCCCGGGGCTCGAACCCAGGACCTTCTTACTGTGAGGCGACAGCGCTAACTACTACACCACCGTGCCGCCCACTAAATCCACGTTATATGCTTCATAAATACATTCAGTCGGTAAACAGGAAGTTGATGTGTGACAGACCTGAAAACAGTATATACGGTACAGAACCCCAAGCTGAATTTTGGTACCAAGTGGCTATGATTTGTGGTTGCTGAGAAAAAGGGCGTTTCGGACAGAAGGAAACCAGTATACCCCCTTCTTTGGAGTGGGAGTATAATAATTAGTATTAATTATGCTAATTAGGTAAAAATGTGAAATCGGTACACTCTCCTCTTCAGAGTTTCACCAAATGGCTTCATTTGTGCAACATAAAGCTGATCTTAACTCTCATTTATACATCACAAAGGAGAAATCAATGATAATTATAAAATATGCATCAATAAGCATTGAATGTCATTCACATCTACCGTTCTCTATTAAAATAAAACAGTAATTAAAGATGATTTCTAATCCCCTCTTTGTGCTCTGTAGGGCCTTCTAGTGTTCGTATGAAAGAATATAAATGATTTATTTTCAATTAATATTCACAGGTTTCAAGGCGAACCTCAAAAAAACTGTCTGATCCACATCCAATAAACAATTCACATTAATCAAACTGAAACTGACACCCGTGTTTCTGACTTCTGGTTTTTAAAATTCTCATTCAGACCACTAAGATCAGGGCTCTACATTAACTTTTGAAACCACTTGTCCTGTCGGGCAAGTTGAAAGGAAATTTACTTGTCCGAATGTGAAGTTGACTTGTCCGAAGAAATATTTGAGGAAAAAAAAAAAAAAAAAAAAAACCACAAACTATTTGTAACCCAACAATCTTTACTGCATTTGTTTCCAAATTCACAACATATGCATAATATCTATGAATCAAAAGTAATCAATACTTGATATACTGAGGCAAAAGTTCAAAAATATAGTAAAACAGACTGATTGATACCATAATTCACCAATTATTAAGCTGAAGTTCAGAAGCAATATATCCCAATAGAGTAGAAATTATGAACATAAAATTTTAAGAACAAAATAACTATACTATGAGATCCAGAAACACTAACCATTATATACACACAGATCAGTACTCTGCAGTTCAGTAACAAATATCACAAAAAGTAGCATTATCATAAAATTTATGACTTGATGAGATATCACTAGCTTGGACAAGAGAAACAAATAACAACAATGCTACAAATAAAAACAACTGATAACAAAATTAACTGATTAATACTGTAAATCACTGATTATTATAACTAGATTTCAGTGTATCAAACGACAAGATAATATATCTTGTTATGAAAACCTCCACACCTCTATTGACTCAGAACCAGAAAATTAAAATTATATATTTTCATTTTTAAATTATTAATTTTGAATATATATCCTCCACTGATTAATTGTTGTCTAATTATTCAGTGTGGCTCCTGTATGGTATTTAATGGTAAAAGATAACTTCAAATAATCCATAATTATATCTAAATTATAGAGCCCTATGTTTCAAATCCCTAAACTCCCATTACTAATTAGTTAATTAATACAGCCGGTAACCTAATTAGCAGCCATTTGACAGCTTGGTATTTGATAGATAACTTTCCCCAGTCCTACCTCACTCCCTGTCAATCCACACGCACGCAGGCGCACATTCCAAGCCCAGCACACCCCGTCACACATGCTCGACTATATAATGAACACCATCAACAACAATTCAAAGATTTGGAAATTACCACATACTCAACGTAAATATACAGTTGAATAATGATCCCGCCAACAGAAACGTCAACAAATCCACGCGTATGACACGATTAAAACCAATCATAAACGACCGTTTACTTTTCAGCTCAAATACACGAAGTGGTATTGGCCGGTTTCGCAAGTGGAATATTGCACATGCGCACATCGCTCTTTCCGAATAGAAACATCCGGCGATTCATCAAAACAATATGTCGAGTGAGATGCTTCGGAAATCATGTGAATAAACTGATAAATTTGATATGTAACCCGAATATCGGCGTATTTTGGCACTTGTCCGATTGGACGAGTAACTGAGACGATTAACTTGTCCGACATTAAGTATCACTTGTCCCGGACAAGCGGACAACCGTTAATGTCGAGCCCTGAAGATCTCAATATTTTTCATCAAAACAACTACAGTTATATTCTGAAACAGTTATTTATTTACATGAATCAGTTTGATTTGAAAAAATAAGTAGGTAAAGCTCTGAAAACTCACTTCAAAGTCTCCCGTGAATCAGAACATCAAAACTAGCTGATGGACAATTGACAAATGAGTACTTCATCAGAAACGGTGAGAGCGAGAGTACGTCGCTATAAAAGTTATCTGATTGATATTTACGAATAATCCAGTCAGAAACCGATCAGAAGAGAGAGAGAGAGAGAGAGAGAGAGAGAGAGAGAGAGACTGAGCACTTTCCCATTACTCAAAAATCACCAGCAGTTTCCCGACATCACGCGAGCAGAGAGATTTTACTCTGTTGTACCGACTTCAACCTGCTGTTTCTCCTAAAGTACTGAACAGATCTTAACGGGATACATTTCTTTGGAAAGCAGAGATTATACGCTTTTTTAATGACAGTATTCATGATAGAAAATATTCAAGAGTTAAGCAATGACAGATTTGGAAATTTAAATGAGCGTCTGCATGGACAATTTCCACAGCACGGCCAGCGAGCGTCTGATATGCCTAATGTTTCTCCCTCAGTTTTCAACCAAATCACCACCAGATTTTACATGAAGAATACGTCTGGGCTGAATTACGTCGCTATGACTTTTGGTGCTGATCCGGATCACTGATCCGGAACCAGCCATGAAAAACAGGATTTTTTTTCCGAAATCACTTATAACTGTCAATTTTCTTTTTTTTTTTTTGTTCAGGAAGGCAGGGTACAACTTTTCCTCACTCACTCTCTTACCGTTCCGGATCTATAGGGTACGATAACTGTCACTCTCGCTCATGCTCTGGACGGCGCATGCTGCAAACTAAGGCTACGTTTACAATAGACCGTATCTGTCTCGTTTTCTTCGCGGATGCACTGTCCGTTTACATTAAACCACCTGGAAACGCCGGGAAATGGGAATCCGCCAGCGTCCACGTATTAAATCTAGATCGTATCTGGTCCGGTGCTGTGCAAACATTGAGAATACGCGAATACGCTGTGCTGAGCTCTAGCTGGCGTCCTCATTGGACAACGTCACTGTGACATCCACCTTCCTGATTCGCTGGCGTTGGTCATGTGACGCGACTGCTGAAAAACGGCGCGGACTTCCGCCTTGTATCACCTTTCATTAAAGAGTATAAAAGTATGAAAATACTGCAAATACTGATGCAAATACTGCCCATTGTGTAGTTATGATTGTCTTTAGGCTTGCCATCCTTCCACTTGCAAGTGGTAAGTGATATGTGCTGGGATCACACACACAGCGGCTCAGTCCCGAATCGTGGCTTGTTCACTTCACTCGCGCGCTCTGTGAGCTGCGCAGGGCCGGAGTGCGCACCCTCCAGAGGGCACTCGCAGTTCAGGGCGGAGTGATTTGGAGCGCAGGATGCCTGCGGAGCCGAGCGTATCCGTGTATTGGTGTTGCTGTGTGCACGGCTAACGGTTTTAGTGTAAACGCGAATCGTTTTAAGAACGTTAATCTGATGATCCGCTGATTCGACGTAATGTAAACGTAGCCTAATTCACACGCCACTGATGACTCCCACCAGCACTGGATTAAGGTGCAATCAGCGTGCCTATATAAGGACTCCGAATGCACACTAACGATGCAAAGTGTTGAGTTGTTTAGACACGTTACCGAGCCGTGCGTTATTTTGATTTCCTGGTTTCCGAATTCCTAGTTCCTGTTCCTAGTTCTTTGATTCCACCTTTGTCCGTGCCTCGCCTGACCTACCGCTTGCTCCCGTTTCTGATTTACGCCTGCCGATTTGAACCGTTTGCATGATCATCTTATTCTTAATACATATCTTCTGCACTTATATCCATCTCCGAACATTGCTCACAGTGACCAGACGTCCGTTTGTAACAGCTAGTGCAAATTACCATGTCTTTCGTCACAGTCTCTATCTAATTCTTTCTCCACCCGTGAATAGACACTCATCTGAAAACAGATCATCGCTGTCTGCTCAAATAACTGCGATTAGGGGATTATATTATCCAAATAATTACTTGGATCAGTGGATTTATTTTGGGTGATTAAAAGCTGGATGTGATATTAAACATTCATACACGGAATTCTTCGGCTTCAAATTCATAAATATACACACGCTCACTACTGAAATCACTAGAAGATAAGAGACAGAGCTGAAACAATTTTATAGAAGCTGCTATGAGATGCAGCGAGACAGGAAAAGTGCAGTCGTGCTGTTTCACAAGAATCACAGCGGTGTATAAAGCAGCAGCAGAGTGAAGGTCTAGCAGGAGAAACACTACGATGCAGAGATGTGTAATTAATCCATCAAAGTGTCATCGAGCACATCTGGAGGACGGAGGACTCCTGTAGCCTTCATCACCCCATCACTCCGTCTATCCTCACAGATGAAAAGAAAAGAGAGGGGGCCAGGAAGAGGAGGGGAGAATCAGGGTGACACGGAAGGATACAAGCTAAAATTGATAGAGAGGGGAAATGAAGACTGAGTGAAAGACTTAGTCAAGGAGGGAAATTACGTAAAACTACAGCAGGATGGTGAGAATAAATAAGCAAGTAAAACTGGAAGCCAGTGGTGTTTATTGGATCGTCTCTGCTAACAAAAAGTTGAGTCCCTTATTCATTTTCTGTGCCACTTATCCATTACGGGTCGGGGTGAGCTGGAGCCAATCCCAGCTGAGACTGGGTGAGAGGCGGAGTTCACCCTGGACAGGGCGCCAACCTACTGCAGGGCTTCTAGTCCTTCATGTGACTATAATTTATATACAGGGAGTGCAGAATTATTAGGCAAATGAGTATGTTGACCACATTACCCTCTCTATGCATGTTGGCCTACTCCAAGCTGCATAGGCTTGAAAGCCTCCTACCAATTAAGCATACCAGGTGATGTGCATCTCTGTAATGAAAAGGGGTGTGGTCTAATGACATCAACACCCTATATCAGGTGTGCAAAATTATTAGGCAACTTCCTTTCCTTTGGCAAAATGGGTCAGAAGAGGGATTTGACGGACTCAGAAAAGTCAAAAATAGTGACATATATTGCAAAGGGATGGAGCACTCTTAAAATTGCCCAGCTTTTGAAGCGTGACCATCGAACAATCAAGCGCTTCATTCAAAATAGTCAACAGGGTCGCAAGAAGCGCGTTGAAAAAAAAAGGCGCAAACTAACTGCCCGTGAACTGAGGAAAGTCAAGCGTGAAGCTGCCACTCGCCACCAGTTTTGCCATATTTCAGAGCTGCAACATCACTGGAGTGTCAAAAAGCACAAGGTGTGCAATACTCAGGGACACGGCCAAGGTAACAAAGGCTGAAAAACGACCACCACTGAACAAGACACACAAGATGAAACGTCAAGACTGGGCCAAGAAGTATCACAAGACTGATTTTTCTAAGGTCTTATGGACAGATGAAATGAGAGTGAGTCTTGATGGGCCAGATGGATGGGCTCGTGGCTGGATCAGCAAAGGGCAGAGAGCTCCAGTCCGATTCAGACGCCAGCAAGGTGGAGGTGGGGTACTGGTATGGGCTGGTATCATCAAAGATGAGCTTGTAGGACCTTTTCGGGTTGAGGATGGCGTCAAGCTCAACTCCCAGTCCTATTGTCAGTTTTTGGAAGACACCTTCTTCAAGCAGTGGTACAGGAAGAAGTCAGCATCCTTCAAGAAAAACATGATTTTCATGCAGGACAATGCTCCATCACACGCATCCAAGTACTCCACAGCATGGCTGGCCAGAAAGGGTCTAAAGGAAGAAAGATTAATGACGTGGCCTCCTTGTTCACCTGATCTGAACCCCATAGAAAACCTGTGGTCCCTCATCAAATGTGAGATCTACAAGGAGGGGAAACAGTACACATCTCTGAACAGTGTCTGGGAGGCTGTGGTTGCTGCTGCACGCAATGTTGATCGCAAACAGATCAAAACACTGACCGAATCCATGGATGGCAGGCTTTTGAGTGTCCTTGTAAAGAAAGGCGGCTATATTAGTCACTGATTTGTTTTTTTTGTTTGTTTTTGAATGCCAGCAATGTATATTAGTGAATGTTGAGTTGTTATATTGGTTTCCCTGGTGAAAATAAATGAGTGAAATGGGTATATGTTTGTTTTTTGTTAAGTTGCCTAATAATTATGCACAGTTATAGTCACCTGCACACACAGATATCCTCCTAAGATAGCTAAAACTAAGAAAGCCCTACTCCAACTTCCAAAAATACTCAGCTTTGATATTTATGAGTCTTTTGGGTTCATCAAGAACATAGTTGTTTTTCAATAATAAAACTAATCCTCAAAAATACAACTTGCCTAATAATTCTGCACTCCCTGTACATCTCAAATTCCCTTAAAGTGCATATCACGGGTAAATTCAGGAGCAAGATCAATGTAATTCTCCTATTTTATATTAAACTTTGGTCAAATATCTGTCACATTTTGTGCAATTTTTTTTTTACCTTGCGCAATACCAGAAAAATTCAGTTGAAATCAAGCCATTTGAGGCGAATTGGTCCGCCTCTGAAAAAACTCGGCATTTGGATTTCCCGGCAAACATTGATTTTCGTGACGTCGCGTGCAGGACGCCTCCCTCTGAATCCTACGTCAGCGCTGGTTTGTTTATGAGAAAACGACCTGGTGGTTTTCTGCAAATTTCTTCAACGTTATCACGTAATTATTAAAATGGTTAACAGATGTATCGTAGGAGGGTGTAGCAACATCAATCTTGATGGGATTAGTACTCATCGTTTCCCAAAAGACCGGACAATGAGAGAGAAATGGGAGCGCTTGGTCTACACAGGCTGTGCACTGAAACCGTGCAAAGCTCTCGCAGCCTGCTGGCGCTTCCGCAGGTAACGTCACGAATCTGGCTCCAGACTCCCTTGGGATTTTTCCAGATGCGTTTTGTTATTTTATTTTTTCTGCTGTAGACAGATGGCCTTGTGCAAAATTACCCTTCTGGATGAGTGTGTAAAGGGACATACTTTCATATAAAAAAATAAAAAAAACGAAATTGGTCCAGAATATGCACTTTAAAATATATTCCAAACAGGAAGGAAGCCATTAAATAAAAATCATTTCAGACATCTGACCTGCTGTGACCCGGAGCCTGCTTGGATTAAATCCAAAATCTAATCAGTTCATCTACAACGATCCTTCAATCCCAGTTCCACAAAACATTCAATCAATCTTTCCAACCCTTTTAATGAGAATCTCAGAAAAAAAGAAAAGAAAGATCAAAGAAAGATGAATTTGAAAGAAAGAAAGGAAGAATATTAAGAATGAAAAAGAACGTTAAAGAAAGAAAGCTAGAAGAGGGAAGAATAATGATAAAGAAAGAATAAATATTAAGAGAGAAAAGAGTAATGTTCAAGAAGGAAAAATAAAACTAAACAAGACTGGAAAAAGAGAAAAAAGCCAAACAAGAAAGAAAAGAATAATATTAAGAAAGAAGCCAAACAAGAAAGGAAGAATAATATTGAAGAAAGAATAGTATTAAGAAAGAAAGAGAATCATGTTAAAGAAAGAAAGCTAAACAAGAAGGAAGAATAAATGTTAGAGAAAAAAGTTAAACAAGAAAAAGAAAACTAAACAAGAATGAAGAGAAAGAAGAAAGCCAAACAAGAAAGGAAGAATAGAAAAAAGAAAAAGCTAAACAAGAAGGAAGAATAATGTTAAAGAAAGAATAACATTAAGAAAGAAAGAGAGAATATTGGAGAAAGAATAATATTAAGAATGAAAAAAGAAAAAGCTAAACAAGAAGGAAGAATAAAGAGAAAAAGAATGTTAAAGAAAGTTAAACAAGAAAAACAAAACTAAACAAGAAAGAAAAGAAAGAAGAAAGCCAAACAAGAAAGGAATATTAAAGAAAGAATAATATTAAGAAAGAAAGAAAACTGAAGAATGAATAATATTAAGAAAGAATGAAAAAAGAAAGCTAAACAAGAAGGAAGAATAAAGAAAGAGAAAAAGAATGCTAAAGAAAGTTAAACAAGAAAAGCAAAACTAAACAAGAAAGAAGAGAAAGAAGAAAGCCAAACAAGAAAGGAATATTAAAGAAAGAATAATATTAAGAAAGAGAATGTTAAAGTTAAAACAAGAAAGAAAGAAAATTGAAGAATGAATATTATTAAGAAAGAATGAAAAAAGAAAGCTAAACAAGGAAGAATAAAGAGAAAAAGAATGTTAAAGAAAGAAAAGTTAAACAAGAAAAACAAAACTAAACAAGAAGAGAAAGAAGAAAGCCAAATAAAAAAAGGAAAAATGATAAAGAAAGAATAATATTAAGAAACAATGAAAAAAGAAAAAAGCAAGAAGGAAGAATTATGTTAAAGAATAATATTAAGAAAGAAGAGAAAAAGAATGTTAAAGAAAGTGAAACAAGAAAGAAAAGCTAAACAAGAAAGAATATCAAAGAAAGAACATCAAAGAAAGAAAGCTAAACAAGCAAGAAAGAAGAATGATATTAAAGAAAAAGAGTTGAGGAAGGAGGAAAGAGAGACAGACAGATTAAGAGAATGAAAGACAGGAAGTGTGTACAGGAAATGTGGAAATAAACCATTTTTTCAATAATTCAGTGGCTCAAAAAGATCAGAAACTTTCAGGATATTTTTTCCTCCACTTCACTGAATCCTGAGGCACAAACACGCACTCCGGCTCTGCTGGTGTTTTCCACAGTAACTGACGGCACTTGTGTGTGTTTAAACACCTCAGAGCGCGTTTACATCTGAAATGTTCTGACAGAACGTAAAGGAACAGAAGCACATGTGGTTTAACCCTCAGTCAGGAGCCGAGATGCGTTCTGTGCCAAACCCATGCTGCATGGCCAGCTTTAGCTAATGCTATTTTGGAGTAATTCTTTCCTGTCACGTATTTAATATTAATCCGATTTTGTACTGATTTTCTGCTCGACTGCAGTAACATGCTGAAATAAATTCCCCTCATATCATTTAACCATTAATCAGAGTTTCAAAAGGAGCGAAGCTACATGAACACCAAACCTGTGATCATTTGATCAGACATGACCGGGAGGATTAAAGCATGAACACGGACTGTCACACGCTTACACATTAACTTCACTTTTCAGCTGGGTGAAGCATGAAGGAATTAAAATATCCTTCTGGATCACCATGAACAATTTTATTAATTACAACAGCTGGTTCTGCTCCACTGATCTGATTGGACGAGCAGCGTTTTAAGAGAGCGCTAATGTTTAACACAAGAGCGCTGGTTTCATATTTCAGTGTTCTGATATTTCAGCTGTGCTGATGTTCAGGAGAACAGCTCTACTGCTCAGGAGACGGCGCGTCAATCCCGCGCTTCCATACCGCAGGCAAAGCTAATGTCAGGCCAAAATCCGATATCGAACACTGATGCCCAGAATGATCTATTTATAAATGAACATATAGTTTTAGTCAAAGTGCTGGGGGGGGGGGATTATTATTCCTGGATTATCTACATTATTACAACATGAAAAAAGAAACACTAAGTAAGTAAGTAAGTAAGTAAGTAAATAAATAAGAAAGAAAGAAAGAAAGAAAGAAAGAAAGAAAGAAAGAAAGAAAGAAAGAAAGAAAGAAAGAAAGAAAGAAAGAAAGAATCAGCTAAAAAGAAGAGATCAAAATAAATCTAAATGAAATTGAAAGAAGTTTAAGAATTTTAAAAAAGAGAGTTACTGGAGAAAAAACATCTAAATGAGAATGAAGACTAAGAAAGAAAGAAAGAAAGAAAGAAAGAAAGAAAGAAAGAAAGAAAGAAAGAAAGAAAGAAAGAAAGCTATACAATAAAGAAGGAAGGAACACTAAAAAGAAAGAAAGAAAGAAAGAAAGAAAGAAAGAAAGAAAGAAAGAAAGAAAGAAAACACTAAGGAAAGAAAGAAAGAAAGAAAGAAAGAAAGAAAGAAAGAAAGAAAGAAAGAAAGAAAGAAAGAAAGCTATAATAGAAAGAAAGAAAGAAAGAAAGAAAGAAAGAAAGAAAGAAAGAAAGAAAGAAAGAAAGAAAGAAGGAACACTAAGAAAAAAGCTATAAAATAAATAAATAAAGCTATAAAATAAAGAAGGAAAGAACACTAAAGAAAGAACACTAAGAAAAAAAAAAGAAAGAACGCTATAAAATGAAGGAAGGAGCACTTACAAAAAAGAAAGAAAGAAAGAAAGAAAGAAAGAAAGAAAGAAAGAAAGAAAGAAAACACTAAGGAAAGAAAGAAAGAAAGAAAGAAAGAAAGAAAGAAAGAAAGAAAGCTATAATAGAAAGAAAGAAAGAAAGAAAGAAAGAAAGAAAGAAAGAAAGAAAGAAAGAAAGAAAGAAAGAAAGAAAGAAAGAAAGAACACTAAGAAAAAAGCTATAAAATAAATAAATAAAGCTATAAAATAAAGAAGGAAAGAACACTAAAGAAAGAACACTAAGAAAAGAAAAAAGAAAGAACGCTATAAAATGAAGGAAGGAGCACTTACAAAAAAGAAAGAAAGAAAGAAAGAAAGAAAGAAAGAAAGAAAGAAAGAAAGAACACTAAGAAAAGAAAAAAGAAATAAAGCTATA